>NC_142808.1:29762132-29796136 GCF_049724085.1 Artemia sp. Qi Xiang Cuo | reverse complement strand
ATCATCATCGTTATCATTTTCAATTTGTTTGACAAAATTGCTGTAATCACGAACTACTGCGGGGCAGATATCACACTCTATTGGCGAAAGCTCTTCACAACCAGTGTCAATGTGAAGATCTAGAATCAAAAGAGATTTCTGTGCTTTTCCACAGGAGCCACATCGCCATATTCCAACTGTAAATTCTTCAATGGCCTTCTCTGTCAGTTTTTTTACCATAACGATTGGTTTTGGGCCTATGAGTTCTGGATGACTCATACCATCAGAGCTGCACAAAGTAGAATGTATCACCCCTGTAGTGAAAAAAAAAGAATTAAATTTCTTTACTCAAATTAATAAAATAAGAAACACAAAGAAATTGGGATTATAACAATTAGGGCCTGAACAAAATTATCAGACAAATATGGGGGTCAGAGACATTATCGGCTTACGGGAAATAAATATTGAGTCATATATTTGCAACTTATCCAGTAGATCGCACCAGATTTTCCTCAGCTAATTTTGCTTGTCCAGTCCTTGGGACAGAGCAATCAGCTAAGCAGTTGTCATTACACACCTGATGCATCAATCTTCAAAATGTATGGTGATTTCAAAAACGTCTAAACAACTAAAAACCCAAAACCACCAAAATCGGTATCTTTATTAGACCCATATAATCCATATCGGTCGGGCTCTAATAACAAATGTACGTGAAAGTCAAACATTCAAAAAGTATTAAAAGATTGGGATCTACATTGTCTTGCACTGGTTCTATTCCGTTGCTTTAATTATTAAATAAAAAATAAAAAAATAAAAAAAACTTTAAATTAGTTCAATTTTATAGGATAATTGGATTAGAATTACTTAGATTAGGAATTATAAAAATTGTCTTTGTCAGCTTCAAAACTTAAGATGTTTGAAAGTAATATAGGGTATGAAAAAACAAGCGATAAATGCTTCGAAATGTTTCAGAGAATTCTTTTCTGGCGTATCTTTCTTCAGTGAAGCTAATAAATAAAAGTTCAAATAGGGATAAAATCCTTTTAATAGACAGTGATGATGATAACAGTGATAGAAATTCACAAAAAATACCAGATATTTCGGTCACATATACAGTGACCGTTATCAGTAGTAAAACTACTGATTTTTACTACTGATGACGGTCACTGCATATGTGACCGAAATATCTGGTATTTTTTGTGAATTTCTATAACTGTTATCATCATCACTGTCTATTAAAAGGATTTTATCCCTATTTGAACTTTTATTTATCGTCATGGAAAAGCAGTGTGGTCTCCGAAATTATACAGTGAAGCTAAATATGTAATTTTGCAAGATTTAAGTGAAAACCAATAATAGACTCAAAAATCAAATGTTCACTCTCTGGGTATATACAGCAATAAGTGGGGAGTAGAGGAGGGGGGGGGGGTCAGTTATAAGAAATTTTTACTAATGTGATACATGGAAAGGCTTCAATAAATAATTTTCTCGACAAGCTTTTTCCGTGATGTACATCTATCTTTCTCCATATCATTCGAGAAGATTTTTGTATGATTTATGATTTAAGTGATATTAAACTGAACGACCAAACATACACTCCATGGGTATATCGAAGTAAAAGCGGGCAGTGGAAGTAAGACTTACAAACGTGATATATGTAATTTTCTGAGTCTACTAGAGTACTACTACTAACATCTCACCGCAGGCCAACACAGCTGTGTTGGCTTGCGGTGGCCAGCAGCTACACAGGCTCTTACTTCATCTCAATCTCTTCAAAGCCTCCCTCTTTACACCCTCACAGGAAGTTCCTATTTCCTTTAATTCTTTCTGTACAAGTTTGTTTGACTGTTTTACTAAAAAAATACAATTTTGAGAGTTATTAACATGGGTATGCAATAACTCTGAAAACAAATGTTCAGTGATGTGGTTTACACCCCCCCCCCCCTCCTTTCTAAAAACTCTGCGTTCACCTGGGATAAAATCGACGAAAGCTACATCATGTTCGAGAGAAAATTGGTGTTACGCAGAAAATTTTTCAAAAAATCAGCAAAGTAAAAAAACAAACTCCACCTCTACTTTGCTAGTGTAACTTTCTCGTTACTTAAAAAGAAAGTTTTTAGATTAATGTTGAGAGGCCCAAGACCTACTTTTTTCTTGCACTGTTTTAGTACTGTGCGTTTAAATTTCTTTGATGCACTTGCCCTCAAGCCAAAATGCAAATTAAGTCTTACTATAGACTTTTGAGAATACTATTTAATTACCTATTTGATTGACGAAAATACTTTTGGCAATACTATTTAAATACTAAAAATGCGAAGAACGTTTGTTAGGTAGGAAAAAACTTTCCACAAAATTATCCTTCATCAGCCTGAATTTTAAACTATCACTAATAATTTTAAATATACCTTCATTATTTCTATTCACTTCCTGTGAGTCTGATTCAGATACTACATTCAATGAAACACCCAAAGGTCAATTTTGATGCTCAGATGACAGAATATAACTAGAAGTTTCTCTCATTGTTTCAGCATCAATTGTTGAAGCAGGTGCAGCTCCTACAAAATAAAAAGAATTAACAAATAGAAGATGGATGAACAATAACATTGTCTGAATAATTCACCCAGAAAGAATGAAAGCCACAGAGCATCCAAATATCAGTCTACAAACTTAGAAAACTAGACATAACAAGAGGTTGGAACAAATTTAAGAGTGATAAACTTGATTGTTACGAAACTGATTTCGCAAATTTAGAGTTTTATTCACATATTTTATATCCAGTAGTTAGTAGTTAACTTTTATGAATAGAAACATATTTATACTCGCTCAATGAAGACTAGAATGGCAAATCAATCGGCACTTTGCCGACATTGTGCAACTTTAGCCTACTAAAATAATGCTGTCAACATTAAATCTTACAATCGCTTTGTGTTTAACGCTTTTAGTAACACTTTTTATGGCAGTAAAATCTTTCAATAACGCTATTTAAAGCTTTATATAATGTTTCATGCTTTATCTTAGCAAAAAAAATTGTTTGTCTTATTAAAAAATAATTCAGAAACATTATTCGTTTAATTATACCTTCGTCATCGAGGCCCACTTCCTGGGAGTCAAATTCTGGAAAAGATGTGGAAATCCTGGGTGAAACACCCTCAGAGAGAATTTGATGTCCTGGTGATAGAGAAGAATTTGAGGTTTCCATTAGGGTTGTGGCAGCACTTATTGAAGGACCTTCAACACCTACAACAACAAATAAAAATAACAAGGAAAAGAAACCCTAAAATGCTATAAAAATAAAATCTCAACGAATTACTCAGAAACAAAGAGGCTCCCAAACCCAAGAAAGCAACAAAAACAAAAATAGATGGCAAAATTTAAAAGGACATTCTTAAATATGAGTACTGGTGCTTGGCTAGCATCTAGCAAATCCTCAATTTTTTGGAGCACCCATGGTTCAGAACCATACTTGAGGGCTGTCATGACTATAGCTTCCAATATTCTAATCTAGGTGCGTAGACTTATCTTCCTACTCTTCCAAACTTTTTTCAACTGTGAAAAAAACACCCTGGTCCTTGGTTATATTTCACTACAACATAATATATTTCACAAAGTTGTATTTCACTACAACTTTCACCCTATGATGTTTAGTGTTGGGTGCTTCCTGGAATAGTAAGACACTGACATAAGAGAGCGACACTTGGATTTTATCTTGTGAAGGATACTGTGCTATCAACTTCATCCCTTGAAGATTAGGTACAAAGAACGAAAAGTCTCTTTCTAGGGTGGGAGGATTAGTTCCATAAATAAATTGTAGAACAAAGGGATTAAGGGTTATTTGTATATACATTATTAAGTGAATCTGTAAACATATTACACGAAAATAGTTAGTAGTTACCGTTAGAGGTAGTCTTAGTAGAGCTTTCCGTCACTCACCAAATACTTGAACGCGAGAGCAATTATTCTTGGTAAAGTACCAAACACACCATATCGTCAGTCGGTTACCAAAAGGACGTATCGCCATAATTGTAAATTTTCAGAAGAGCAAATACGGGCGTGGGGACTTGAAAATGATTGATTTAGTTTAAGCTTTGGTTTGAATTATGTTGGCACTGGAATGGCCTCATCTCTTTATTTTTTGTCTTCTTTCAATTTTTGTCAATAAAAAGTACTAGAAAAATCCGGTTTTCAAATACCCCAAAAGAAGTATTTTTCTAATTCTAGGAGCGTTTATACCCCGATGATCTCAATAGAATTTCATGTCTAACACCAAAACTGACTTTCGTCTCTATTATTGAAGCCTATTAGGACTCGTTATGCACCTCTAGTTTTATACTGCAAAACAAATCATTCGACATGCAAACTAAAATCTTTTTAATTTACTGGCACCAAATGAATTCTGAAATTTGTCCGAATCTAGCATTTTTAATAAATTAATGTTCTAAATTAAAAAATTTTGATTGACAGTTCACATAATACCAGTCCATTTTCTGCTTGTTTCAAAAACTTGATTCTTTCTTTTAATTCATGAAAATAATAAATCGATTTATATCTTAATTGAGAAAGAAATATAAAAAGTATAGTTCTAAGCTGTATTCTCTGGCTTCAAGATATATAGAATTAACCAGCCACCTTTCAATAAACGCTTTGAGAGCTGTTGTTAAACTTCAAAACCGGTTTAGCAAATGCCTGCATACTGGAATAAGATAAGAGAAAAGTCAAGATTAAGATTAATTAGGATTTGTTAACAGTAAGATTAGTTCAAAATACTAAAATGTAGTCCATGTACCCTAGTTTTCTTTTATGAAATGCTCCTGATATACATGATTCTACAAAACCAAATGTTTGAAACATACCTTCATTGTCAAAACTGGTGGGTTCCAAATCCTGGGTGTCAGCTTCTGATTTGAATGGTCCTGCAATGCTGAGCAAAGTAGTCAAAGAAACAGATTCCACTTTAGGAGACAAACAAATGTTCGAAGTATCAAAGAGCTCTTCACTCTCACTAAGAAAAACATCTTCAACTTCTAAAACAAAACATGAATAAAAAGGAGATAAGACAACAGAAAAGCTTTCTTAGCAAATCCAACAGTTTTTCATTTTATAATTAATTTTAAAACCTTTTCAAAGAAAAGTAAAGGGTAACATTATTCCAAAGATGAGCACAAAAAAATAATAATTTCTTTATAATTTATTATGAGCATAATAATTTCTTAAGTATAGAACTACCATAAATCATTGACTTTTAATAATTTATTATGAGCATAATAATTTCTTAAGTATAGAACTACCATAAATCATTGACTAAAATAAACGAAATGCAAAACGAACTGATATTACAATGGATAACAAAGTGAAACTCAAAACAAGGAGAAACTACCACAAAGATGAGTAGGGCTAAGAATATGTGGGCCTTCTAAAGACCAGAACACAATTTGCATTTTATTAAAAACAATTTTTACTTTGAGCTATGTTTTTATTTCTCATAACATCAAAAGAAGTTATATCCCAATCAGAACTCATATTAAAGGAAAAAAAATATGAATGTGAACTGGCAATTTAATATATTCTGATATTTATTTCTGAGTCTTAATAACTGAAGGTATTGAAGTTATGAAAAGCAAAACATAATATTTTTTATTAGAAAACACTTATTAGAAAACACTGTTTCCTTATTAGAAAACACTACGTATTCTTTGACTGTTAACATACACATTGCAACTGTTTCTTGAGCTGTGGGATACTTTTGTTTTAAACTTTTTTTTCAGGCAGCAACTAGCAGAGTCCCTCATTTGCAGTTAACTAGTAGCCTATCAATGGAAGAATTCTCATGATTTAGTATTTTAAGTTGTCATCTAGTAGCGAAAGTTTGCGCATGTATCCGACTTTGAGTTGATACCCCGTATTCCAAGTTTTGTATGGTAAGTTAATTTTTAGGGCTTGAAAAGTAAATTTTATGTGTTAAAGTGAAAATGAAAAGGTTGGTCTCTAATGTAGAGGTAAGGTGAGAACTTTTTTATGTTAATAGAAACGTCTGAGACTTAGTAAACTATTAATGATAGACATTTACTGCCCATCTACGATACACACATTGGAAAGTGCTGATTGTTCTCGAACTATGGAAAAAGCCTGACGTATCGCCACGAAAGAACCAGCCCTGGTTCGCCAACTCTAGGACTGGCGATATCTGGGCCTGAAAACCTGGCATTTGAAGCTATGAATTTTTGTAACACAGTTGTATTGATATTGTACTTCATATTTTGTCAGAGTATCACTGTAATACACTCTAGCAATATATTCTGCATCATTTATTTCTGAGCTACTATAATAACTGAAGGTATTGAAGTTATGTAAAAGCAAAACATAATATTTCAGTTATTAGAAAACACTTATTAGAAAACACTGTTTCCTTATTAGAAAACACTACGTATTCTTTGACTGTTAACATACACATTGCAACTGTTTCTTGAGCTGTGGGATACTTTTGTTTTAAACTGTTTTTTTGCCACAGCCCAGGTTCGTCATTTGCATTTAACTACGGAGCCATCAATGGAAAAATTCCCATGATTTAGTTTTTAAGTTGTCATCTAGTAGCAAAAGTTTGGATGTACCGACTTTGAGTTGAACCCCATTTTCCAGGTTTTGTGTGGTAAGTTAATTTTTAGGGCTTGAAAAGTAAATTTTTGTGTTAAAGGAAAATGAAAAGGTTGGTCTCTAATGTAGAGGTAAGGGAGAACTTTTTTATGTTGATAGAAACGTCTGAGACTTAGTAAACTATTAATGATAGACATTTACTGCCCTCTACGATAATACCTGGAAAGTGCTGATTTTTCTCCGAATAGGGAAAAAGCCCACGTTCGCCACAAGAAAACCAGCCCTGGTTCGCCACTCTAGGACTGGCGAATCTGGGCTTGGCGTACCTGGAAAGCTAAATTTTGTAACACAGTTTATTGATATTTACTTCATATTTTGTCAGATACACTTGATGAAGAAACGACAATTCCATACACTTTAGCCAGGAAGATTCAGTATGGTTGGAATGAACTTTGCTTGGCCCAGAAAAATAGCTTGGTGAGGAAACTAAAAATAAACTTAAATTAAAAATAAACAACTGGTCCGAGCTGCTGTAATCAAAGCTATTGTATGGAAACAGAACAAGAAAACGGCTGCAAAAAAAGAGAATACCACGGACAACTCTGAGGGCATACGTCACCAAGACTGAGAAACAGGATGGGGATACTGAGCTTCTACCTCTCTCTTTTTTCTCATTACTTTATGCTACAAGACTGATCTTTACAGAGGAACAAGAAAATACTCTTTCTAAATACTTGCAAGGTGTGTGCCATATATATTATGGTTAAACACCGCTTGAAGTTCATCAGCTTACTTGCAGGTATTCTGTTGCAAAAGGATTTACCATCCCAAATTCATGGACAAGCAGTGAATATCAAAATGCTGCAGGTGAAGATAGGTACCGTGGTTTTATAGCAAGACACCAACATTTTGCTGTAAGAGTGCCTAAACCAGTCTTGACCGTACAACTGCTTTCAATCGTATAAAAGTTGGGAGATTTTTTGAAAATATTGGTGATGTGTACTAGTGCCACAGATTTACCGCGCAAAATATTTAGAATGTAGACGAAACTGGACTATCAACAGTCCAAAAGCCAGGGAAAATTGTTGCAGCAAAAGGACAGTAACCAGCTGGCAAGGTAACGTTAGCAGAAAGACGGCAGACTATTACTATGTGTGTGTCAGTGCCATGTGTAATTGCGTCCCTCCTATGCTCATTTTTCCTCACAAGAATTGCCCAGAAATCTTACTGATAGAAACACCGCCAGGCACCATTGCTCAAGGGTCAGAAACTGCTTCTGGTTGGACGTATAATGGACTATTTCTTGTTTGGATGAATCATTTTTTGAATCATACAAGACCGAGTAAGGCTGATCCTGTGCATCTAATACTTGACAATCACACTAGTCACTACAGTATTCAATTGATTGACTTAGCCAAACAAAATGGAGTTGTCATACTCACTGTTCTGCCTCATACAACCCATAAGTTGCAGCCACTTGACAGGTAAGTTATGTTTCCTATGAAGGCTTTCTACAACAGGGAATCTGCGACTTTTATGACAGAGCATAAATGCGAGAAAATTTCCATGTATAACACTTCTGAGCTTTCTGGAAAAGCGTATCCCAAATCGGTGACCCCAGCAAGCATAACCAGCAGTTTTCACTACATCGACACTTTCAATCTCATGATTTTCAAAGATCACGAGTTCTTCAATTCACATGTCTCTGAACGACAATCAACTTCGAACCACGGTGTCATGGAACCTCCATCACCATTGCTTCTTCTGCTGACGAGGATGTTGCTAATCAGCCAACAAACCATGAGAACAATACCCAATCCCTCTCAGGATTCCCTTTAGATGGAAAAGCTGAAAAATGTTTCTCTGAAGTAGTTTATGTGTCTTCATTTCTGAAAGGTTCTCTGAGAAAACAAATCAGACATGCAGTGAAAAAAAGACTACGGAAATTTTGCATGATACCCCAGTGAGGGAAAGAATCCACCAAGAAGAAGAACTGAAAGCTGCAGAAAAGAGGAAAAAATAACAAAAAAACCAGGAGAAGTAGAGCGCAACATAAGATAAATTGCAAGAAGCAAGCAAAGTATTATTGGTCTTCGAGAGTGAAAGCGAGTCTGATCATGTTGAGATGGAGCTTGACGATGAGAGTGAGGACCGTCTTAAGCTAGGAGAAGATAAGAAACATGTGGGAAACAAGCCAATAAAAGTCGGTGACTTTGTTTTAGTTGGACTTGCAGGTAAAAAGAGTGCAAAGTGCTTCTTTCCTGCAAAAGATTTGAAGGAATATCCACTTGAGCTTGATGGTCTTTTCTTGAAGTGCATAGAACCAAGCAACTTTGTGCTTACCAAAGAAGAATTGTCCGTCTTTAAGTTTGAGGTTGTAACAGGGTTAGGTGAGCCCTCAGTCTCAGGTTGGACTTCAAGACTTAGCAAAAGGCTGAAGTTTGGTGTTGACCTTTCAGGATACAAGATGTGTTAATCGGTCGTAATGTTCCATCTAATGAGACGGCCTTTAAGAGTAAACTTAGCTAGGATTTGATTTATAGAAGGTGGGTCTTTGAGTAGGCTACTGTCCTAAGCCTGTTCATATTTTTGTATCTGAATTCTGAAAGACAATTAAACATCTGATAAGCAAAAAATTTTAGGACTAATTCTAGAGAAGTAAAAGCTTTTCTTGACTTGAGGTAAGACAGTGGCAAACGTGGGCCATCTGTGGCGAACGTGAACCGGGGTGTCCCTGGTTCGCCACTTTTGGGCTACATTATTGTAACCATTTTTCTGCTACATCCAGAAACAGTGGTCATTAGGGATTTTTTTAGAGATACCCCAAACATGAATATATACATAGCTACTTCCAGAGTTATTTTAAGTCAAAAACTGTGTTTACAAAAAATAAATAACCAGAAAAGTGGCAAATGTGGGCTGGTCTCCCTACGTTTTTAAGAGTCAAACAAACAATACAGGGGGGGGGGTGAACTCCCTCCCCCTTCCTGGAAGCAGTTTAAAAAAAACACAAAAAAATAAAAACAGAATAATATAGCCAGATTCAAGGGAAATTTAGGTTGAAAATTTTGTATATAGATTAAAATATTTTTATAAAATTGCATTGAAATATTGCTGTTTAATTCTAACAAGGCATCCTTTAATACATTTTAGCAAGGTTCTGTTTCTTTGATTTGTAACTACTATATAATTGGGTTCTATATAATTGTGTTCTTTTTTTCATGTTTGGTTAAGCCAGTAACAAAATACCAGCAACAAAATTTAATTTTATTCTGTTTCTGCAAATTTAATTAAAAACTTACCATTCTTAACAACACAAACTTCAGAACAGGTGACATCTTCAGCCACTGGAATTTGAGCTAAGTCCATAATAGAGCCTCTGAATCAAGTAAATACTCCTTATCAAATTTATAATACTAGCAATAACACTTGGAAAGAATACTCCAGTATTACAGGGGTGAGTAGAAGCACAAAGTCTCTAAAAATACACAAGCTACAGTCACTCCTTTGAATTAACACAAAGCTAATTGTGTCTTGATGCAGTTGAAAGCATAATTTAAACTTCTTCAGCAGTTAATAGGATTTAAAATTTGATTAGTTTTGATTTTTTTTTTTTTCAAATAAAGAACATGCTAAAATTTAAAGGCTGTCTCTTTATCTAACTGTAAATAAAGATTACCACAACAGATCCAGTATGACCCTTGATTTTGCTCCAAAGTACCAATTAAAGTAGGTTTGAAATTTAACTTATAACCAAAATTCAAAGTAAAACTGCACAATTGAGTTTTTTTACCTCAAAAATTTGGTGCAAGGGAAAAGAGATATTCTCAAAATTGAATTTGAAGTCTAAATCAGAGCCCAGTGGCATATTTTGCAGCTAGTTCAACTGCTTCATCAATAAAGTTGGTTAAGAATGGGTTGTTTTCCATTCTTTGTTTTGTAGGAGAGGAGGCAATTAAAGTTCAAATTCAGTATATCTTTCTTTTAGTTTGAGAAAATTTCGAGGGGGAGAATTATCAGAGGGGTGGGGATTTTACATATGGGGAGGGGAGATTTTCACAGGGAAAATTTTCTGCAGAAGATGAATTGCCTGTACGGGTAACTTTCTGGTAGGAGAATTATCTCATCTACAGTGTTAAATCATACATGTTTGTTATAAATTGTTAAGCATCATGTATATCTTGTGAAAACAGTTGGCTGAATGGATTTCAGAAGAATTGTGAAAACCACTTTGAATAAGTCTAACCACTCAATTTTGATGGAATTTTTGAAATTAGATCATGGGTGCATATGAATGGATTACAGGAGAATTGTGAAAACCACTTGGAATAAGTCTAACCACTCAATTTTGATGGAATTTTTGAAATTAGATCATTGGTGCATATAAGCTGAACATTAGGGGGGGGCTTACCTGATCTAATCAGCACTTCCAATGCTGCATAATAGAAACGTCAGAAGAAAAATATAAAGCAGCATCATTTAGCCAGGGGTAGACTGCCCCCCCCCCTCCCTTATGGGCAACCATGAATTAGATGTCACTTTAGGGTTCATTCAAAAAACTTAAAGAGGATTTGCATGTAGAAATAAAAGATTTTCCTTTTTTGTCTGCCCTCTGATAATTCTCTCTGTCAAACAATCTCACAACCAACTCGTTTCAGGGAAGGTCAAATCTCCAACATTTTGGATCTGGTTATTCTCAGTAACCTGACTTTCTTATTAAGAATGTAATAACCAAACCTGTTGGTAATAGGGACCATATAGTAATTATTTTGGAGTTATGTCTACCCACAAAATAACCCTCTTCTAAGCAACAAAAATATGTAATTTTTAGAGTCCCAGATATCCTGCACAATAGTCAATCAGTAGCTAATCCTGAGCTGAAATTTTTAACCAATAATTTTCATCTGTTTTTTCCTTCAATTCCAGTAATGTCTATCCCACACCTCTTTTAAAAAATGTATCACATAAGATGGAACCAATTTTGATTACTGATACAAGGGTTCTAAAGGAACTGACATCCCTCAAACTGAATAAATATGCTGGTCCAGATGGCATTTACCCACATATCCTACATGAATGTTGTACAGTTTTGTGTAAACCTCTTTCCCTGCTGTTCAAGTTATCATTAAATCTTTCCAGACTACCTCTGGATTGGAAAACTGCACATATCATTTCTATCATAGGCAGCGCAATAGCGCTGCCTAAGTAAAGAACGGTGTTGGCACAATGTATTATTATTTTTTTTTGGATTTAGACCAGGGCACTTTGTATCAAAAAAGTTGTCGCAGAAACTTCGAAAAAGGCTCATTCGATTGGAAATTGGAATGGCTTGTGCCCTTTTTAATAGTCGAAAGTGATTGGAAGGCAACTAACTCCCCTTCTACACCCACCATTTCCCCAAACAAATCCAATCGAAATTTTGAGATTGACTCTTTGTTCAGCGCAGTTTATTTCCAGATAGAAATTATGTTTTTGAGGAGGACACTCCCCCACAACCCTCAGGGCAAGGGTTGTAAGTTATGCCCTGGGGGCATATAAGATTTTTAGAGAAAGCGTTGTAGTAGAAACTTCAGAAAGAGCTCATTCGATGGGAAATTCAAAGGGGTAGTCCCATTTTTTATAGTTGAAAGTGATTGAAGGGCAACTAACCCCCCTCTCATGCCCAGATTGTCCCCAAGCACATCCATTCAAAATTTTGAGATAGCCATTTTGTTCAACGTAGTTGAAAATTCTGGAAATTAGGTCTTTCATGTTAACAGCCCCCCCCCCCCAGCCCTCAGGGCAAGGGTTGTAAATTATGTCCTGGTGGCATATAAGGTTTTCATAGAAAACGTTGTCGTAGAAACTTCAAAATGGGCTCATTTGATTGAAAATTGAAATTGCTAGTCCCCTTTTTATTAGTCAAAAGTGATTGGAAGGAAACTATGACCCCTTTGACGCCCACCATTTCCCCAAACACATCCAATCAAAATTTTGAGATAGCTATTTTGTCTAATGTAGTAAAAAATTTTGGAAATTATATCTTTCAGCAGGAAACTCCCCCCACAGTCTTCAGGGCATGGGTTGTAAGTTATGCGCTTGGGGGATTATAAGGTTTTTATTGAAAGCTTTGTTGTGGAAATTTCAAAAAGGGCTCATTTGATTGGAAATTCAAGGCTAGTGCTCTTTTTAAAAGTCAAAAGTGATTGGAGGGCAACTAACCCCCCTCTCACGCCCACCTTTTCCTAAAACACATCCAATCAAAATTTTGAGATAGCCATTTTGTTCCATGTAGTTGAAAGTTTTGGAAATTAGGTCTTTAAGGAGGACACCCCCCCCCACACACACACAGCCCTCAGGGCACGGGTTGTAAGTTATACCCTGGAGGGATTATAAGGTTTTTATAGAAAGCATTGTTGTAGAAACTTCAAAAAGGGCTTATTCAATTGGGAATTGAAATGGCTAGAGCCCTTTTTAATAGTCGAAAGTAATTGGAGGGCCACTAACCCCCCTCTCACGCCCACCATTTGCCCAAACACATCCAATCAAAATTTTGATATTCATTTTGTTCAATGTAGGTGAAAGTTCTGGAAATTAGGGTTTTGAGGATGACACCCCCCCCCCACAGCCCTCAGCGCAAGGGTTGTAAGTTATGCCGTGGGGACATATATGGTTTTATAGAAAGTTTTGTAGTAGAAACTTCAAAAAGGGCTCATTTGATTGGAAATTGAAAGGGCTAGTGCTATTTTTAATAATTGAAAGTGAAGGGAGAGCAACTACTCAAGCCAACCATTTCCCAAAACATATACAATCAAAGCTTAGAGATAGTCATTTTGTTCAACGTAGTTGAGAGTTCTGAAAATTATGTATTTGAGGATGGCAAACCCTGAGAGCCCCCAGGGCAAAGGTTGTAAGTTATGCCCTGGGGGCATATAAGATTTTTATAGATAGCATTGTTGTAGAAACTTCAAAAGGTGCTCATTCAATTGGAAATTGAGAGGGCTGGTACCTTTCTAATAGTCTATAGTGATTGGAGGGTAACTCACCCCTCTCACACTCACCATTTCCCCAAACACATCCAATCAAAATTTTCTGATAGCCATTTTATTCAACGTACATGAAAGGTCTGGAAATTATGTCTTTGAGGATGACCACCCTCCTCCCACAGCCCTCAGGACAAATCTTTTAAATATTTTTATTTTTCTAACTTTAGTAAATCAAAAATTAATTAAGATTTTAAGGAATAAATATCAGCATATGAATATTAGACTGACAATGCACAATTTTTTCAGTAAATTCATTTGAATTTTTTCAGTAAAGTAAAAAGTATATTCTGGCTTTTAGAAAGCATGAGTTTTAGAGCACTACTCAGATTAATTTCTGCTTGTTTTGAGTTTGACTTATTTTAATTTCTGTTTGTTTTGGGTTTCATTTATTTGTTAATACTGATTTGTGGTAGTTGTATACTTGGTAGATTATTTTATTCTAATTTTGTTCATTTTTGGTTTAATGGAGCTCTTTACTTTTTTTGAAAAACTTATTTTGTGCAAAAAGTTTTTTTGGTTAATATTTAAAAAACGTAGAAAGGACCTTGCTGAACGTTATTGACCAATTAGCATGACATCAGCAGCTGTTAAGTTTCTTGAAAGAACAATTAATTCAGCAGTTGTTAAACACCTTGAAGCAAATAATGTTTTACACAGTTCAAAACATGGCTTTCGTTCAGGAAGATATGTTGACTCCAATCTCCTTGAATTGTATGATGACATCACAAAGTTGCTTGATATTAGGGTGCCTGCTGACATGATTTTGCTTGACTCTTCTAAAGCTTTTGACAAATCTCCTTGTATAATATGATCACATCACCAAGTTCCTTGATATTGGGGTGCCTGCTGACATGATTCTGCTTGACTTTTCTAAAGCTTTTGACAAAGTGTGTCACAAGCAACTTGCAATTAAATTATGTGCAGTTAAGCTTCAAGAGAAATCCCTGCTCTGGATCCTTGATTTTCTTTATTTGCATTCTCAATGTGTCCAGTCATTTGATGACTCTGGTAATTATTTTCTTTCTTCCTCTATGCATGTTCAAAGTGGAGTTCCTCAAGGAAGTTTTTCTGGTCCTACACTATCTAATATCTTCATCAATGATGCTCCTTCCATTATTAGTAGTAAATCAACTTTATGCAGACAACTTGAAACTTCTTGGACCAGCTTTGTCCTGTGAGGACCATGCCCTGCTACAAAATAATCTTCAACTGCTGGGTCAATGGGTTGAGGCCTGGCTTCTTAAATTAAATGTTGCCAAGTGCCATATTGTTCATTTTGGCAAACAAAATCCTTGCTGCTCTTATTTTTTCTTAGGTTACCACCTCCCCTCTGTAAATGATGAGCAAGATATTGGTGTCACTATTGATAATGAACTAAAATTCAGCACTCATGACAAGAGGTCTGCTGATGGGGCTAGTTAAGCAATGGGACTAATTAAGCATACTATTTCAACTTGTTTCCTTAAAGTTATCAGTCTTCTATATAAGGAACTTCTATATCCTAAGCTTGAAGTTGGAATGTCTCTTGCCTTCCCTTATTTAAAACAGACAAAAGTTCTTGAAGATGTGCAGAGAAATGCCATTAAAGTGATATCTGGAATTCAGGAGCTTTCCTACCCTGTAAGACTATCAAAGCTGAATCTCTCTCCACTTGTTTACAGGAGAAATAGAGAGGATGCTATTTTAGCCTACAAGTTATTGAGGGCTAATATTCTCCCAGCATTCTTTCCTACTGTTGGTATCAATTCAAGGACTAGAGGTCATCACCTGAAACTTGTCAAGCAGTCTACAATATCTAGAGTTTGTACTCAATTCTATTAATCATGCATAGTCAACAGCAGGAAGAAACTATCTAATGAAACAGTTACTGCTGAATCCATTGATATTACCAAACAAAGGCTGGATGCTGAGTTGTCCTCCAGAGAGTGTAAACTCAATTGGGATGCTACTGCACATGGAACAGCTGCACATAACTGATGAACTTTGTATACAACTCAAGTCATCATTCTGGAGCTCTACAGGAGAAATCCTTAGATTGCTCCTAGCTGCAATTTAAGGTAAAATGATTATTGAAAAGAACATAAAAAGGGCAAAATGCAATGTGTTCTCCTTGTCTATATGTATGAGAGGTGGAGTCATCTCTAATTATAAACCCAGTTTTTATTTGGACTGTGGAAAAATACTTACAATTTGGGCTATATATCTTTCTACTAAAGGACATGGTGAAAGGGAAGAAAAGCCATTTACCAAAATTTTATTTTCAACAGAAAGGAACATAATAATGGTACTAATATGAATGTTCTGAATATTATGAAGTAAGATTTCATCATTGTTGGTTACTTTCTTGGTATGAGACTAGATAACTACCTGAAGAAAAGGAAATACACCCAAGGCTACATGAGACAATTAGAAGGGGCTGGGGATGACTTGTCAAAAATTCAAACTAAACTATAAACATCAGCATAAAACCAGCAATCTAAAAATATGTCTTGGTATAATTCTAGTTTAGCTACTTTTTACTATCTTGGAAAGGGGTTTGGATAGGAAAATAAAACTTTCAGTAATGAATCCATGACCAAAAACATACTCTGGGAAGGTATTGCCTTCAAACCTCATAAATTGGGATTGAGCAAAGTTGTGAAGCTGAAAACAGTTTTGTTGTGCTTCATTTAAGCAAAATATCTATTTTACAAAGTTTCATTTTTATAACACAATGATTTTAAAGGTCATCAAAGGTCACTGTCTTCTAGAGGGAGAAGGAGGAGGTATGTACTTCAAAAGGTAAAAATTTACAATTGTGACTCTTGATAAGGAGACATGTTAAAAAAAACTATTCTTTCTTTCAAATATGTATAATGATCCTAGTTAACATATTATCCAAAGGGAGAACCTTAAGCCTCAAATCTTTCCTTCTTTTTCTAACTTAAAAGAAAAAAATATAAATTTTTGCCATGCTTTGAAGAAAATGTGTAAATCTTTTGAAATTGTTGCTATAATTTTTTTTTTATAGATGGCTTTCAATCCCCATATTAAGTTGTTTTTTTAAACTAAGTTTTAAAATACAGTTCTAAGACATTGCTGAATATCTTAGAACCTATATATTATCAGAAAATGGTACTCTTCTATTAACCAGACCCTTTTTTTACTCTTTTATCTAGTGTATATCAAATGTCAAACTTGAGCTGCAACAGTTACCAGGACAGATACATGAGATATACCCAATCATAAAACAGTTGTTAGAGGGGAACTGAGTGAAACTGGGATATAAACAAAGGCAAGAACTGTGTTTAAATTGTTGTTTTTTGGGGGTTCAGGGGGGGGAAGGTACCTAGGTTAGGTTAGGTTATGTATTTAATATATGGTATGCTTTAATTAACTGCTGATCTTTAAAAAAAAACAGAACTTTGCCCCCCCCCCTAATTATTTTATTTCATTGACATTAACCAAACTAGTACTATATAAAAGGCTCCGGTTAATAGAAGTGTACCCAGAATATATACCCCTACCCCCCTAGTGTGCAAATATATACCCAAAATTGCATTTTCAGTCTAAATATAACCTTCATTTCCATTGCAGATGAATTTTATCCCCCACCCCCATGATGTGAAAATATATACCCTGATTTGGATTTATTTAGGGGTTAAGGTTAAGTTCATTTGGTTATATTTAGATTCAGAACGCAATTTTTGGTATATATTTGCACATTAGGGGGCTGAGGGTATATACTCTGTTAGTATATAGGTTCTAAAATATTCATCAATGTCTTAGAACTGTATTTTAAATTTTATTTAAAAAAAAGGAACTTAATAAGGGGATTCACACCAGTTAAACACCATCTAAAAAAACAAATTTATAGCAACAATTTCAAAAGATTTACACATTGCATTGAAAGCATTCAAAAATAGAAATTTCTTTTCTCTTAAGTTGGAAATAGAAGGAAAAAAAGAGAAAAGACTTGATAATTTGATAACTAGGATCATTATACATATTTGAAAGTAAGAATTGTTTTTTTTAACATGTGTCCTTATCAAGTCACAATTATAAATTTCTACCCTTCAAAATACCTTCCCAGGACATGATTTACTCTGTAGGCCCCTCCCTGAAAGTTTCATTTTCCTAACCTAACCCCTTTCCAAGATAGCAAAAAGTAGCTAAAATAGAAGATTACCAGGGTAAAATTCTACTTTAGTTACTTTTACCTATATTGGAAAGGGGTGAGGTTAGGAAACTGAAATTTTCAGTTATGGGTCTACAGGCTAAAATATGTCCTGGGAAGGTATTTTGAAGTACTTATCTCCTCTCCTTCTCCCTCTAGAGGATCCTGAAATTTGCCTACATGACAGGTCTATACCTATTGAAATTTTGACAAAACAAAATCTTACAATAATTTTTAGTTAGGCTATAAGATTTTTTTTCTCTGGCTTTAGTGCCGAAAATGCAATTCCTGTTCTTTGAGTAGTAGTTTAAGCCATATCAATGTTAATTTTCAAAATTTTGGAAATGTATTTGCATATTTTTAAAACTTTATAAATCAGGATTGAGCAAAGTTGTGAAGCTGAAAACAATTTAGTTGGACCTTATTTTAAGCAGAAGATCTATTTTACAAGGTTTCACTTTTATAACACACAGATTTTTAAAGGTCATCAAAGGTCAGGAGCCTCTAGAGGGAGAAGGAGTGGAGGTAGGTACTTCAAAATACCTTCCCGGGACATACTTTAGCCTGTAGATCTATCCCTGAAAATTTCATTTTCCTAACCAAACTCCTTTCCAAGATAGCCAGAAGCAGCTAAAGTAGAATTTTACTGCCTATTATTTAGGGCTATACCTAGACAAATCAGAAAATCTTCTGCTTAAATGAAGTACAACAAAATTGTTTTCAGCTTCACAACTTTGCTCAATCCCAATTTATAAGGTTTTAAAGATAGGCTATGCAAATACATTTCCTAAATTTTGGAAATAAACTATTAAAATGTCTTAAAATTCAGCTCAAATAACTGAAATTGCATTTTCAGAGCTAAAGGCAGAGAAAAAGAAACTGATAACTGAAAATTAGTGTATAATGTTGTTTTGTCAAAATTTCAGTGGGTATAGATCTTTTATGTACGCAAGTTTCAGGACCCTCTAGAGAGAGATGGAGTAGAGACAGCTCCTTCATAATACCTTCCCGGGACATACTTTAGCCTGTAGTACCATCCCTGAAAGTTTCATTTTTCTAACCTAACCCCATTCCAAGATAGCCAAAAGTAGAATTTTACCGAGGGCAAAACTGTAAAGGTAAGGGGAGATCAACTTTAAAGTGCCAAATAGAGAATTCAATTGTAAGCCTAACACCCTAATTTACAGTGCTTAGGCTATTTCTCAAAAGTGGGTCTAGCCAATGCATAATCTTTATGAAGGACTACTGAAACTTACTTTTAATGCCTACATCGAAAAATATAACCAAATGACTGAATTCCAGTTCGAAAAAAAAAATGAAGAAAGTCAATCTATGGTCTACTAGCCTAGTTCTTTATGAAAATGTGACAGAAACTTTTAATTTCCAAAAATGACAATGGTTGTTCTTTAAATCATGCCATCTATTTTAGGTAGGAGGGTTGCCAAAATATTTAGGGACAAAAGTATCCAAAGCAGCGAAAAATGAACACTTTTGTGTCCCACTAGAAAAATATTCAATTTACAGGATTGCCACTATTGATTTTCACAACCTGTGAAAAAGTGCCAAAAAACCTGTGAAATTCGTCCTTCTTTGTTCTGCTACCTCGCGGTCTGCAGGTATTTCCAGCTTTGACATTAACGCTACCAATAAATCAAGTTTAGTGCTAGTTCAATTTGAAGAGATGGCATAAAAAAATCGTCATGAGAATGTCAACAGAGCGAAATTTTATATCGATTATCGATACAGCTACCTATCTTAGTCAAAAAATAAAGAACCAATCATAGAGATTCATTTTCACTTCGGCATTTTCATAAGTTATGCAAAAAAGATACGAGTCGTTAATTTTCGGTAGCTATTAAGGATCTTTAGGTCCGACAAGGTCCGAACGGCTGTAGCAACGAAATGTCTATTTTGACCTACATGGTTTTAAAGTTAAACAAAAGACATTGATATCCTTAACCACTCATTCAACTGGTTGGTCAAGCGGTTAAAATCCTTTAACAACTCCTCTATCTTGCCGTTTTCTGAACATTTAAAAGTAGCCCTGAGCAAAAATGACGTTTTCGAGAATTAAAAAAGTGAGAAAACAAGGCCGACTGAAATAAATTCGCTTGAGTTATACTCGATAGAAACTGGCAACCGGCGTTTGACAAAAAATCACAGCTGAAAGTACAGAGTATAAAACAGAAACATTCGCTAGCGGCTATAAATAAATAAATCCCTCAGAGTGAAAAAGTGTCCAAAAGCCACTAAAAGTCTCCATTTGGCATCCCAGTTAGGTAGACTATAGGTAACAGTTTTCAGGCTACATTTATTATAAACTGGCAACATTGTTTCGACTTATAAAGTTGCTAAAACGTCCTATCTTTCGACAAGAAACGATTTAAAGAAAATTCGAGGACATAAATATCACTTCTTATGCTGTTTTTTGCATACATTTCTTTGCTATGCTTTGATCAGTGGTTTAAGGACTCTGATGAGATCGTCATCAAATTTTTCTAACTAATATTCTGCCTGTAAGCTATGAGATCTAACCTCTTTGATAAGGGGAAAAATCGATAATCTGTGCAGCAAATATAAAATCTTAGATGTGCAATCTTTGCATTTTGATGGGTCACAGAACAAGACTAAAGTTTCCCCCGATATTTATAAAAGAAAAATAAACCAATTTTTGGAGGGTCTTGGAGCTCAAAGTAAAAGAATATTTTCGTAACTTATTATCGAGAAGAAGAAATAGCTAAGACTGGGAATAAGTGAAGTTCAAGATGTATTTTTGGATAATGTAAATATCTACGAAATCATATTATTGAGTTAGGAATAAAGTGAATACACCATTCGATGCCTTTTTTTATGCTGATTAAGAATATAATAATCATTTCTATCGTAAAAGAATTTCAGCCCTCCCTATATATACATAACCTAACCTAATTTTTTATCTTAATTTAACCTAACCTAACCCTGAATTTGCATATATAGGGGGGGGTGAGCTGAAATTAGGGGGGGTCCGATAGAAACGATTATTATATTCGTGATCAGCATAAAAAAAGGCATCGAGGGGTATATTCACTTTATGCGTAAGTCAATAATATGATTTGGTAGATATTTACCTTGGATAACAAAAAGATCGATCTAGTTGACAGCTTCATTTAATTTGCTAGTTTTACCTGGTCAATATACTTCCTTCTTTCACGATCTGGTAATACGCCTACTCTTACACTTACCAAACAGTCCCATTCATCCCTTTACCCTGAACTAAATTTCCTTCCCCTGCACCTCTGACCTGTGCATACAGATGTAGTTACCGGAAATTAGCCATCTCCTCTTGCCACATTTGAATTTCCTGGTCCTCCAACCTTTCTTTTGCTCTTTCTGCTATGACACCGTTTGTTCCAGAGATCATTTAGGCCACATTCATTCAATGTTCTTTTTATTCTGATTAGCAATGAGCCACTCTTAACCTTATATAGGTCTTTTAAATATATATGCTGCTTTCAAAAGACAGAAATCTGGTATCATCAATAGCTTTTCCGAAAGCCTTGTCATAGCTACCAGCCTTCTACTTCTAATGACATCAAACCTATGTCCCTTTGAATTACCAAATCTACTCATACTAAGAACCCATTAAAAATATTCTACCTGAACAATATCCAGCTTAGTAGCAATTTCATATCCCATATTTCTCATTCTTAATACATAGCTTAAATTATTAGTGTCAAATATTTGTTTATACATCTTTGTGACATTAATTATACCTACCTGGCTCACAGTCAGCACATGAGAGTCTCGCTTCCCTTTTGAAAACGTACCTCTATGTTTTAATAGAGGTAAATTCCTCGCTTTCCTTTGCTGTCAAATTACAACTCAAATTTATAGACTCTCTTTAAGTCCTAGACATATATACTCAAACTCAACTCTTCTCTTTCGTCACCTTTTCTCCGTTCTTGGACACTACCAGCACGTAAATTTTCAAATTCAGACTTAAGTGCTTCTTTTCTAAACACATGCTTGTCCTATCAATAAGATGATGTCGTTTGTTCTTTGATTCTGCCACTAACGCCATGTCATCTTCAAACATTAGCACAAAATATCTCCATTCTTCTACTCACCTCTACTCCTAGGCTCATTAAACTGAAAGAAAAGAAGATTGAGCGGTTAGCTGACACACACTTGATGCAATGGTTTTCACCTATTAGGAAGATCAGCATTGCTGGTCATGGAACGGAGATCAGTAACTGCGGTTTGAAGTAATGCCGTCTAGTTTGAACTAGTCTAGCGGTACAAATATCTGTTCAGTAGATCTGGTTGCATTAAGGTGTTATTCTAAAAACACTAAGACTTATTTTAGAAGAAAGAAATTAAACGGAAGAATTCTCTGAAGCTTCTGGCAATACTCAAGTTCTCGTTTTACTACAAAAAGAGTTGTATCTTTGGTTCGACCTATTATGCATCCAGTTAATTCAAGTTCGAAATACAATTTCTTTTAGAGATTCACTCTCTCTTTCAAGAAATCAAACAGCACGTCTTCAAGCTCCAGTCTTAAGTGCTGGTTTAACATGGTTAAGGCAACAAAACGCTTGCGCGTACATCATCCAAATTAACTAGAATAGCCACTGCATTCGGTTGTTATTAGCACGTCGATCAGTTTTATGCTGAAATCACTGCCAGTGCCAAAAGAAATCGTACAAAAGACAATCACGACATTTTGTAATTTCTATATTTCATGTAATCAGATATTCTATACTTCAGAGACAATGGAATAATTTCAGAGCTGACACAAAAGTTTGGAGAAAACTTCTTGGTTAACCTTGGTTCAAGCATAGTATTAAACTTTGTACATGTATTCCGTGCATTATCCGTCAACAAGTTGACCATTGAGTCAAAACTTGCCATTCCAAATCTTACGCACAGAGTAAATGCCAGTTGAAAGCTCTTGTTTATCTTTACATGAAAAAAAGACGCATTCCCTATTATCTCAGTCGCCTTCGAATTTGCCGTAATACTCCTCCCTCCAAATAAAACATTGTTTTTACAATGCTTAAGAGGGTTAAAAAGTATCTCCAAGCAACCGAAATTGACGAGCGACTTAATGACTCATCAGTCTTTGCAACGCAGCCAAAAATAATGATATAATATAGCCGTCGACACCTTTGCTACCCTGAAGTAACAGCGGCTCCCATTAGGTTAGTGGCTCTTTACTTATACTACAGTCGTACTGCGAGCAAGTGTACAATTTTTTTTACTTAATTTCCTTCAGATTGCTGAATAACAAGGTGTAACAAATATTTGCTAACTATATAACACAAGGTTTGTGATGTGCTATAAGATTTTTGGTGATTTTACACCCTTAAACAGTTTGAATCAATGTAAATGAATGCAGTTAAAAACAAATTCTGAACAAATTCTGAAAAACAATTTCACGTTTATTTCCTCCTCCAATTAAAGTAATCGACTAGGTCAGAAGAATTTCAAATTGTAGGATGTCCATGAAGCTGCTTCCAATTCCACTGTACCTTTTCGCTTCTACCATCCCAAATATCTGGATATAACCCTAGTTTATAATGAGTTAAAGAAAACTATTTGATAAAATAAAAAAAAAACAGTTTTCCTACTTTAGTAATTCAGACAGATAAGAGAACGAGGCTTTAATCCTACTCACCAATCACCTAATAATTGAAGGGCAACCAGTCTCCCTTCTATGCACATTTTCCCCCAATTTTATCGAATCAAAAATTCAAGATAACGATTTTATTCAGCATAGTCGAATGATCCAACCACAGCCAACGAGGCAAGGGTTTTAAATTATGCAATTAACCCATTGCTGACACATAGTATTTGCAATCGGAATGGGGACGAGTTTAACCTTTGGTGTCCAAAAACGTAAAGGGCAGTGAGATGAAGCCATCAGGGAATGTTGAGGGGAGTATTGAACTAAATCAAAACACACGATGTTCATGCAGATTGTCAAAAGGGCTTCTATCAGAAGTGGCTTAGGGTATTAAGTTGTAGCTTCCAGTGAAAGATGAGGAGGATTATCAATTGACTCAAAGGCAGTATGTGCATGCTTCTACTTCTACTGGGACTGCTTCTAAGTTGAAATTCTTAGAAAATGATGAGGATTTTTAAGGGACCATAAGCTCCTGGATTTTCAATTGGATTTCCAACTGACCAGATTATAATTTGCACTTCACTGAAAACAAACACATTTTAAATGTTTCCTCTTTAATTTAATAAATCCGAAATTAGTAAGACTTTCAGGAATGAAAATCAGCATGTATATTGTTGACACCTTATTACAGCTGAAGTTAACATCTTATTACAAAGAAAAACAATTATCGACATAAAAATTGAAACAAAATTCTTAAATAACGTTATTGGTACACCATCAACACCCGCAGCCGAACCTCCTTTTAAATTGTTGAATACAAACTTAACCTCATTATTACTCACTTCCCCTACTAACTCATAATCATGTTCCTTCATAGGATAAACAACCATCTCTGTAGTATGTGCTACCTCTTGTATTTCTGCAAAATCACCTTCCATACCATTTGTGCTGGTAAACAAATCTATGCAATACATATTTTTTCAAGAGCATTTATCGGAAGTAATGCCCAAGCCACTTAGTTTTATCTTTCAATAAAAAAACAATTTTTATGAAA
Source organism: Artemia sp. Qi Xiang Cuo (assembly GCF_049724085.1). Classification (NCBI taxonomy): domain Eukaryota; kingdom Metazoa; phylum Arthropoda; class Branchiopoda; order Anostraca; family Artemiidae; genus Artemia; species Artemia sp. Qi Xiang Cuo. The sequence goes on along the minus strand of NC_142808.1, from coordinate 29,771,729 downwards.
GACATGGCATTTTTTCTTGATTTTATTCCACTTGTGTTTAAACTGGCCTCCCCCAGGCCATTCAGCGTGTTCCCAGGTGGGGATAGGTAAACGCTCTACAGATATGTAGGGTACCTCCACAGGAGGCACGGACCAAGGGGGGACCTTGTCCCTGGGGGTCCATAATAGATTCTGGGGCACCCTCGCCCAGGGTCATAAATACAGGCGGAGGAGGAAGAAGGCCCCTCAAATGTAGACTCAAAAGGGCCCACAAAAGTCCCATGAGTTGCAAACCTTCTCCCAGTAATGGGTTAAATTGCATGGTGATGCAGAACCCCATCGCGGGAGGATCCTCTATAGGAGTACAACTGTGGTAGGGCGTAAGATCCAGATCTATGGACAACGGCCTCTGCAAAGGGCTGCCTCGACCCTTTCAGGGTACCTGCAAGACTGGGGACCTTGTGGTCAACTCTATTCCCACTTGAGGAGTGGCGCCCCTCGAGGAAATTATGGCCTAGTAAACGACACAGCATTTGCACGGGATTCTGACTAATGGACAATTCTTCAGGGCTTGGTATGTTCTAATGGGCGTTTTTGGGCTGAAAAAACCTCTTCCTAGCTAATTTATCTAATATGGGTTGCCTCCCCATAGTAGCGTAATATTTGTAGGCATGAATATATGATGAGTCGGAGGTAATAGGCTTGAGACTGTCTGTGCAGGATTTCGACTCTTGTTGATAGAAGAGCATCGCCAATTGCTGAAAACCATGTTGTGACCAAGATGGGCCCAGGATTGCACAAAGCCTCCATTCATGGAGGTCCCAGGGACTTCTTGCTGTCCGGTTCTAAGCCGGCTTAAGCATTTCGGTGTAGACTTGAGAAGATATGTGATCCCCGTCCTGCACTGGTATCTGGGATCATTGCTTTTCCTGAGGCGAAAATAATTTCAATGATTTAAAGAACATAAAGTTTGGAACTTTGAGTGTTACGACATTAAAAAATGACTATCATATCGACTTTTTGACTGACGAATTCAGACGATTCGAACTGGATTTATTAGGAGTTTCAGAAACTCATATCCCCGGGGTAGGAAGCATGAAATTAGGTGATATAGAATTTGTTTACTCAGGCAGGAAAGATGGGGTACATAGACAGGGAGTAGGGTTCATGATGAATAAGGAAGCTGCTAAGTCTTTTTTAGGCTTGGAAGGTATTAATAATAGAATACTAATTGCTCATTTTGTGACTAGAAAGTTCAGGGTATCAGTTATAGTAGTATACGCCCCTGTAGAACCGACTGACGGAGATACTAGTGACTCAGATGAATTTTACTTACAGTTACAGGAGCAAGTAGACAAGGTCTCAGTGTGAGAATGTGGGAAAGCCATCATAACCTGACTAAATTGTAAAAATAGCAAAGTATGACTTTTGAGTAATTATAAAGGTAACGAAGTATTAATTTTCTTTGTGTAAGGAAAACAAACAACATTACATTTGAATAAGAATACCCTTGATGCATCAAGGGCCATAAAATGCAAATGCCGGACCTCCGTTTCAAACTCAAGGGGTCAACGGCAAGAAATATTACGCAATTTGTATCAAATGACAAAACAGGGTTTTTAATAGAGAAAGCAGTAACTAACCTTTTGAACAAAGAACTATTATTAGGATTACATCAAAACTGGTCTCTGGCCAATGAGAAAAAAGAAGAACAAAATAAGACAAAACTTAAAATAGGGATTCGGGGACGAAAACGAGGTAGTCTTTTTTGGATCAAACAAGGAGTAAGTGTAATTACTTTGTAATTAAGGTAGACTACCACTGTCTGTCTGAATTCTCCTTGGAGATAAAAGTTTGAAGATAAAATTAAAATAAGAAGAAAACCTCTAAAGATTTCTGTCACTTGGAGATAACTTTAAAAGGTATATAGGAGAAATTAATAACATCTAGTGCTGATATCTAACATTTTACTATAAGTTGGTGATTTTGGATTTATAGTTCGGTAGTATTTCCACTTAGACAAGGCTTGAGCCATTTGGACAAAACAGCATTAAGATTAGAATAAGCTAAATTAAATTTCTTCCAAGAAATTTAAGCTTCGAATAACTGAAGGTTTAAAGAGGAAAGGAACCTTAACCAAGAAGTCAACGTTAGACGAGCCCTTTTGCTCCCCTTTTCAGCCTAGAGTTCCTTGGGACTTACCTTGACTTTATAAAGACCTTATATCCAAAAATTGGAATTATCAGACAATAACATTACGTGCGCCCCCCCTTTTTGCAATCTTCAGACGTTTATACGGAGAGGAACACCGTTACCTTTTTAATCATTCTTTCATTTCGTTAAACCCGTAGTGCATGTTTATACAAAGGTGGCCTTAATGTTTATACAGGTAGGTTAAGGAAAAAGGGAACAATAATGTTGATTTAAGAATTTCCAAACCTTTATGTCCAGATATTTTCAATTAAGAGTTTTCCCAGCTAAAGTTAAAGCTTACTAAAGGTCGAAGGAATACACAGCCCTTTTTAAGAAATAATAAGAGGATCTCTTGGTTTGGGTTAATGTAAATTGAAATAAAATCAAGTACGGTTATTCTTAGCTTAGCTCGGCAATAGTTTGAACTAAAGGATTTTAATAACCCAGAACTCAAGCCTTGACTAGCTATTCAAGTGTAACTATTTTAAGTAGAAACATTCGATAGCCTAGAACTAACTTAATCTTTTTCTTTTCGGTAAACATTGGTGGATTGAACAAGTGGACCATATACATTAGACCTAGAAGAGGTTTAGAAATCTTCAACATAATCAGAATTAGAATATTTTTCTTTTTATCTTCTTTCGTAATAAAAATCAGTTGTCACCGAATTCTGAGTACCGATTTCTTACCCAAGCCTCAGTTTGTAACACACTACCAAATTTATTAGCCCTGTTTGTAGGGGCAACCTTACACCAGGTATAAATATTATTTCCTTACTGGGATTTTTTAATGGCAAGGTTGGTTTAAATAGGGATAGAGAGTAACCCTGCCAAGGTGAATTTTTTATAGGAAAAGAAAACATTAATTGATGTTGACTCTTGCAGTTTTGTGAACACAACAATCTAGTTATAACCAATATGGTGTTTGGTCATAAAATAGCTCATAAGTTAACATGGTATTCAGATGATGGTAAGACATCAAAGCTTATTGATTATGTTATAGTAAACCGAGGACTGGCAGGATCAATACAAGATAGTAGGGTATATAGGAGTGCTGTTATTGATGTTAAAAGTAAAGATCACCATCTAGTAGCGTCAAGGGTTAATTTAAAGGGGAAATATCGGAAGGGTAACTACCTCCCGGGAAGTTATGATGCTGGTAGACTCCAGGATGAGAATTTGAGAGAAACTTTCCAGGAACAGTTGAATACGAAACTTCAGAGTTTAAAATTTGATAATGTCGAAGATGGTTGGAATGATTTTAGTAAAATAATTTGTGAAGTTGCTGAAGGTGTATTAGGGAATAAAGCTAGAACTGCAGCTAAGAATATTAGTGAAAAATCTTTATGTTTAATAGAAAGTAGAAAGGACTTGTACAAGGATTATCTGAGTGATAGATCATATGAAAACAAAAGAAATGTAAAGAGAGTGCATAAAGTATTATAATATAAAATACGAAGGTGTAAAGTGGAGGCCAAGGATAAAATTTCTGAGGATTCTGAAGATGCAGCTAGACAACATAATAGTAAAATTTTGTACTGGCACGTTAACAAATTGAGAGGGAGTAGTCAATCCGGACTTGGCCCAGTTAAAGAAAGGAATTGGGTCGCAAATAGTGATAAGCAAAAACCAAAGCGAGATGGGTCGAACATTTTGAGAACTTGCTTAACAGAGATAGAGTTGCAGGAAAAAATATAGAGGAAAATGAAAAAGTTTGTGATACCTTGGATGTGAAGGAAGATTTGTTTTGTGAGGAGGAATTAGCAACAATACTAAAAGGATTAAAGAATAATAAGGCTACAGGTGCTGATAGGGTTGTACATGAGTTTCTTAAATATGGAGGCTCTGAGGTTAGAAATAAGTTATTGAAGATTATGAATATGATTTTTAAAAAAGGGGAAGTACCTAACGATTTTTGGAAAACCTTAATTAAGCCACTTTATAAGAAAGGTGATAACAGTGAGTGTGGGAATTATCGAAGCATTAGTCTGGTCTCTGTAGGTAGCAAATTACTTAGTAATATGATACTTTTTGTACTGAGAGATGCCGTAGACAAAGTTTTAAGAGAAGAACAGTGCGGTTTTAGAAAAGGTAGACAAAATGTTCACTCTTAGACTAATAATTGACAAGTGCCTGAGTTTTCAAACACCTTTGGTCTTCAGTTTTATAGATTATGAGCAAGCGTTCAATTCTGTTGATAAGGAGAGCTTTAGCAAAGGTTTTATCCTTGTATGGTACACCAGACAAATACATTAAAATGATTAGTGCTAAGTACGATAATAACACTGCTGTGGTTAAGGTAGGAAATGAAGTTAGCAGCTGGTTTTGTATCAAATCAGGAGTTAAGCAGGGTTGTGTTCTATCCCCCTTATAGAGATTATTTTGATGGACTTTGTTTTAAGGAGCACAAAAAAAGGCAATGGGAGACAACGGAATCAAATGGGGAGGAAAAGTCTCCTGGACTTTGATTATGCTGATGATTTAAGCATCCTAGATGAAAGTGTGAGCAAAATGAATGAAGTTTTAGGGGTTTTGCGAGTTCAGGGTGCTAGAATTGGTTTGAAAATTAATATTAGGAAGGCTAAGTCACTAAGGCTAGGAATAAGTGAAGATGAAAAGGTGACGTTGGGTAAAGAAAAGATTGATCAGGTGAGCAGCTTCGCTTACCTTGGTAGTATTATTAGTAAAGATGGTGGGAGTAGTGAAGATGTTAAAAATAGAATAGGCAAGGCTCAGGATGTTTTTTCACAGTTAAAAAAAGTCTTGAAGAATAGGAAGATATTTTCTATGTTCTTCAAGCCAAGAGACAGTTAGTTTTCTATATAGGGGTATCGGACAAAGCGGATCTAATAGTATACTTCGTTTTTGATTTGACTATTGCTTAAGCAATTATGGGCTATTTTATTTTTTACTATGGGACGTAATCGTTTCTCATTATTTTCACGCCATATATGGTTACAACCTATAATTATGACGTCATTCAACAATCTTGTACATGAAGATACAATTTTTGGTGAAAATTGATTCTATTTTAAAAACTTTTTTTGTCAATTATAAAAGATTTTTAAATATATCAATTTCCTTTCAAATTAGCATTTAAATAGCTCTCTATGATGTTCCAGTGCCCCGCTATTTACGGAGAAAAAATGCAGAAAAAAATGCCTATAATGCAGAATACCGTAGTTCAAGCTACTTTTGTTTCAAACTAATTTTCTTATATAGAAGATTCAGAAAAAGCGATTCTGATAGTATACTTTGTGTTTCGATCTGACTCTCTTTTTAGGAGTAATAAGGTATTGTTTTTTTTAATATGGGACGTGATCTGCTCTTACTAGGCAATATATCTGGCTATGCGAATACTGCTACTAGTACTCTAAAACTTTTGCTACTATGCAAGTTAAGGGTATTACGATGAAGCTTTCAAGGAATATTTAAGAGGATGTCTAAGTAAATCAAAGCGAGCTATGAGCATGAAGATTATCAAAAGGGTGACAAACCAATATCTCAAGAATTGTTACATTTATTATAATAGACCTTTTGGGGACATTGTGGTAGATTTTGAACCAGCTAATAGGCACTTTGAGAACGCTTTTAATATTACCATTACATTTACGGTAAACAATGATGTGTCCATTGGGAGTTTCCATTGTTCAATGGGGAGTTTCCATTCAACGAAAAAACTATACACATGCAGGTTCTCAAAAATATGTATAAGCAATATAATGGGCAGCACCTTTCTGTCATAACTAGCAATATCATTGATACTCTTAAAGAGGCCAATTCGATCGGAAGTTCAAGTTCTAGTACCCTTTTTGGAAGTCAAAAGTGATCAGAGGGCGAGCAGCCCTCATCCCAAGCTGTGTTTTCCAAACACAACCAATCAATATTGACACTAATTTTGTTCAGAATAGTTGAACGGTCCAGTAACTATATCTCTGGAGAAATTGAGTATGTCCAACCCTCACAGTTGTGCAATTTGCGCATTATGCTTTAAAAATAAATGAAAAGGCACTGTGTGAATGCTGGTTGCAAATAGCACATATCAGAAATATCTCAAGAACGGCTAAGGGTATTAAGTTGAAAATTTCTGTGCAACTACTATTACTACTTCTACTTTTACAGTTTAACTAAATCAAAAGAATGTATGTGTGTCCGCGTTGTCAAAGAGCATAGATAGAATTTTTTGGGAATGGTATTAAGTTTTATTTTTCATGTCAACTTGAGAAGGTATAAAACTAAATAAAACAATGCTAATAGTGTCGAGATTTTCAAAAGGGTAAATGTTGTTAAAAATTATTAAAAACGTTTCTCAAACATAAGAATAGTAATTCAAACTATTCATTCTGATAGAAAAAAATTGAAAAAAATAACACATTGTTTTCTTTGAAAATAAAATGTATTTTAAATATTTAAACTTTTTTAACTTTAATGAATAAAAAATTATTAAGACTTTAAGGAATAAATATCAGTATATTTATATTAAACTGATAATCCACTTTTTTTGTCATTTCTTTTATTAGTAAAGTGCAAATTATGTTCTGGTCTTGAGAAAGCATGGGGGTTGTCAGTAGTAATCTAAGTTATACTTCTACGACTTTATGTTCCTTCCGGTTTTTCTGGTAGGTAATTCTATTCTACAGGGGCATTACACCCTTTCAAAGAGAGTGAGTATCCTCTCACATAGCCTTATACTTCTACGACGCCCCTGTACCGAACAAGTTTTTCTGATAGTTAATTATATTCTAGAGGGCATTACACCCTTTCAAAGAGGAACGAGTATAACTAAATTTGTGATTAGGATTTGAATAAAAGGAATAGTTTTCTTTACAGTTCATATTAGCAAAATAATTTAATTCCAAGAGAATAGTTTATTTGCATGGACAATAGTGGAGAAAAAAAATGAGGGGTGCATTTACACTATTGGAGATTAATAATGGAAATGACAGCAAAAACGATATACGAGAACCCAATGTAGCTTTGGAAATAACTGCTGGTTGTAGACTATGTCTTGAATGGAAAACTATGTATGCGCGATTCTTGATATCATTAGGAAAATTGAAACAGAAGGAGCAACTGTGTTTTGCGGGAAAAAGGAATATTCTCCATCTAAATAGACTTCGGTCAGCATTAGATGTCCTATCGATACATATTGATGAGAGCAAAATGCATCAGTGAATATTATTATTGTAATTATGTTCAATAAAAATGTTTCGAAATCAATGGTATTTTTTTTCTTTTTCTATAGCAGACAAGCATATATTTTCTGGAGTACAAAAAGAAATTCTGGTTAGTCTGAAGTTGGATGTGAGAGAGTTAGGACACTAAAAAATGGATAGATTCGAGAAAGATCGAATCATGAGGAATCTAGTTCTTATGGAAAAACATTTAATTCTAGACGATGATTTTCTAGAGTTGTCTATTCAAAGGAAGATATTTTCTCGAAGAATGCTTGTCAATATAATGAAAACTGATTCCCCATCGTTTGGTTGTTGTATGAAGCTTCGACGTTTTGGCCCAGATGCATTTACACTGTTTACTGATATATTGGTCACGACAAAACAAAATAATATTGTGGATATGACTTTAAAAATTAGTTTAGAAATTTAGAACTTTTTTTTCATAAGAAAGATAATGATCAAGGAAGATTTACTACTCTCTCTCTCTATCTCAGACAATTTTTTGATGTTTCTAACTCAGTTTCACTGTGGCAGTGAGGGCATTAACACATGACAAAATATTCCATACATGTCCGTTACGTATGTACACACAGGGCAGCTGGTCATCATGTGAAAATTGCACAATGATTGAGGAGTATGGTGAAAAGTGTAGATTATGCAACCCCTGTAAATTGCATAGAGGATATGCTGTGCAAATTAAAGGTTGTAATTCCTGTCTTGAAGAGGTGTGTGACTCTCATCCTAGAGGCCACCTATGCTCCAATTGTCATTATGATAAATGTAATAAGTGGGAGAGTACATATCCTGGTATGATTGGAAAAAACCCTAAACGTGATTTTAGTTTATTACTACGAGATTGGTATCGTTGTGGTTTTAGATTGTTCCGGGAGGAGGAACCGGCTCATCAATTCAACTGTTGGAATACCAAAATTATATAGTTTATTTGTCATCGATGTGAATACACTGGATTTTATAATTATAAGCCCACTGATTTTCATTTGGCTGTGATGTAATAAGATGCGACACTTGAGGACACTGTTTGTGAAATTGCTTCAAATAAGCAAATTCAAACATGTGAATTCTATAGAATGAATGAGAATAGTATCATTGCCTATACAAAGAGATATGACAAGAGTGAAGTCATACTCTACTGTAGAAAATGTGACCCTGACATTTCAGTACATCAGGATCATTACACTGTGAATTCAGATAATCTACCTACACTAGTTGTTTTCAACAAATACCTATTGGTGGATGAAATCTAATGAGTAGAAAAAGTCGTTTTATAATGTATATAAATTTTTGTTCATTAATAAACAATTTCACATACATCTGTAGAAAATTTTATTCTTAGGGATCTAAAATCAATATTAAATAAAATTGTAAGTATATTATCCACAAGAAAGTCGTTCAAGTGAGGTAAGTCAACGTAGATATTGATAAACTGCTTGTAGGTGTAGACATTACATCTGAACATGAAAAAGAGCAGTGCATGAAATCCAAATGTCTTGGTCATTAAATCCTGTACTCTTCATTGATTTTGAATAATGGTTTCCCCCCGATTTCAATTAATTTGATAACGTGTGTCGAGTAGAATTTATACACCAGGGCAAGAGGATCAAAAAATTCAACGTTCTTCACTGTTTGAAAGAAGCATAGGCACTGACCGGTCGTCAAAGTTAATGAACTGCTATTAACAATGACCAGGCTATTGTTAAGACTTAGAATTTTTTCAATGAAGTCCGAGGGTATGCAATAGGACTTGTACTGGGACATGTATGGATCCATACTAAATACGCTGATTATTTGGTTTGTGTTCATGGTGCTAGGTCTATTAGAACACTGGCGTCGGGTGTGATTTCCCAATAGGTTTCAAATTCATAATAACCAATAGGTTATTATGAATTTATTCATAATAAAAAATACAACATTTACATGGGAATACAGAGAAAAAACACTTTTTTTTGTTTATTTATAGAGAAAAAAAATACAACATTAAATTAGAGAGAGAGAGCACTTGAAAAAAAATACACTTTTTAAATTTATTCATAATAAAAATACAACATTTACCTGGGTATAGAGAGAAAAAACACTTTTTTTGTTTATTTATATAGAAAAAAAAACATTAAATTAGTGAGAGAGCACTTGAAAAAAAAAAAATCTGCTCTAAGTCCAAAAAAAAGATAACTTTGGTGACGGTGCGCCCCCCTTGCTGGCGGCGGCCGGCCCCCCCCCCGGGCCGCGAGGCA
>NC_142808.1:29737712-29761632 GCF_049724085.1 Artemia sp. Qi Xiang Cuo | reverse complement strand
CAACAAGAACAAAAATCATACATTATACCCACATCGATCTTTACTATATTAATTAAAAAAACTTTTTTATAAAATAAGTTTTTCAAAGAAAAGTAAAGAACTCCATTAAACAAAAATGAGCAAAAATATAATCAAATAATCTATCAAGCGTGAAACTACCACAAATCAGCATCGATAAATAAATGAAACCCAAAACGAACAGAAACTAAAATAAATAACCGAGTCAAACTCAAAACGAGCAGAAATTAACATAAGTTGGGCGCAAAACCCCTATGCCTTCCCAAGGCCAGAACAAAATCCAATCACTCAATCACTTTCGACTATTAAAAAGGGCAATAGAACTCTCAATTTCCAATCGAATGAGCCCCTTTTGAAGTTTTTACGACGACCACTTTCATATGAAGTGCCCAGCTCTAAAGGAAAAAAAATAAATAGTATATTGTGCAAACATCGTTATCATATGCCCTTAGAGCATAACTTAAAACCCTTGCCCCGAGGGTTGTGGGAGAGTGTCCTCCTCAAAAATATATTTTCTATCTGGTAATCAACTAAGCTGAACAATCTGGGTATCTCACAATGATTAGGTGATGTGTAGGGGGAGATGATGGGCGTGGGGGGGGGCTAGTTACCCTCCAATCACTCTCGACTATTAAAAAGGGCACTAACCATTTGAATTTCCAATCGAATGAGCCTTTTTTGAAGTATCTATGACAACGCTTTCTATAAAAACCTTATATGCCCCCAGGGCATAACTTAAAACCCTTGCCCTGAGGGTAGTGGGGGAGTGTCCTCTTCAAAAACATAATTTCTATCTGGAAATCAACTAAGCTGAACAAAATGGTTATCTCAAAATCTTTGTTGGATGTGTTTGGGGAAATTATGGGCGTAGGAGGGGGGGGGGCTAGTTACCTTTTATTCACTTCCGACTATTAAAAAGTGCACTAGCCCCTTGAATTTCCAAGAGAATGAACCCTTTTTGAAGTTTCGACGACAACGCGTTATATAAAAACCTTATGTGCCCCCAGGGCATAACTTAAAACCCTTGCCCTAAGGGTTGTGGGGAGTGTCCTCCTCAAGAACACATTTTCTATCTGGAAATCTACTACGCTGAAGAAAATGGCTATCTCGAAATTTTGATTGGATGTGTTTGGGGGAATGATGGGCGTAGGAGGGGGGGGGCTAGTTGCCCGCTAATCACTTTCGACTATTAAATAGGGCCCTAGAAATCTCGATTTCCAATCGAATGAGCCCCTTTTGAAGTCTCTACGACGACCCCTTCCATATGAAGTTCCCTGCTCTAAAATAAAAAAAATAACATATGGTGCGCTGTGCCAATATTGTTCTTATATTCCCTCAGGGCATAACTTAAAACCCTTGTGTCGAAGGCTATGGGAGAGTGTCCTCCTCAAAAAGATATTTTCTATCCGGAAATCAATTACAGTAGGGATGACCCTATCGATCCCACGAGTACAAGATTTAGCCAATCAGAGTGCTAGATTCCAACGAGTACAAAACCACACCCTCTTTCTAGACCAATCAGGGAGTCGGAAATACTGTGAGTACAAGTTCAATGACCTCTTTTTTCAAGGTCAATTGATTTGTTGGTGTTCGTCCAGGAGAATTGTCTCCGGGCGAAGTTTGCACATACTTATTAACGGTGGGGAAGAGATATTTTGATCTTAGAGATGAAGAGATTAACGCGGGAAAGAGTTTCTTAGGAATATCTAATGTGACAGCGCAAGGATGCCAAAACAAAAGGAACACACAGAACTTACGTTTAGGGATTAATTGGGCGAAATCATTTTGGGACATTTTAGAAGATGATTTAAGCGGAACCGTTTGAGGTATTTTAGAAGATGATTTAGAAGAGGAGTTGAGGGTGAAACTCTGTGGTCGTTATAATCCACAAGTTCCATTTGAACAGTGTTGTGAGGTCCCCTACCCCAACAACCCCCCTACCCCAACCCCAAAGGAACCCCCCGACCGACAAAGGCCCCGGTCCCCCAATGGCCCCCAGGCCCCCAAAGGGACCCCGGCCCCCCATAGAGCCCCTGGGCCCCCAAAGGACCCTGAAACCCCCAAAGGGCCCCCGGGCAAGCAATGGCCCCCAAGCCCCCCCTCTCCAAATTTTTGCCCCCCATTTTTTAATACTTTTTAATTTGCGCATTTTGAGACACAAAAGGGCCACATCCCCCCAACTTTTGACTCCCCCTCCCAACATTAGTGTTTTGTCGTGGTTTACCATGTCACAGTTGCATTCTCTTGATTTTTCACAGCTCATTTTGGAATTCTTTCGTTGAAATGAAAGAGTTGGAATATTTCAGTAGTGTTTTGTCTTAGTTTACCTTGTCTCAGTTGCATTATCTTGATTTTTCACAGCTTATTTTGAATTTCTTTCGTTGAAATGCAAGAGTTGGAATAATTAATTAGTGTTTGGTTGAGGGTTACCTTGTCACAGTTAAATTTTCTTTATTTTTCAAGGTTCATTTTGAATTTCTCTCATTGAAATGCAAGAGTTGGAATATTTCAGTAGTGTTTTGTTGTGGTTTACCTTGTCACACTTACATTCTCTTAATTTTTCAAAGTTCATTTTGAATTTCTTTCATTGAAATGCATGAGTTGGAATATTTCAGTAGTGTTTAGTCGTGGTTTACCGTGTCACAGTTACATTCTCTTGATTTTTCAAAGTTCATTTTGAATTACTTTCATTGAAATGTAAAAGTTGGAATATTTCAGTACTGTTTTGTCGTGGTTTACCTTGTCACAGTTACATTCTCTTGATTGTTATAAGTTCATTTTGAATTTCTTTCATTGAAATGCAAGAGTTGAATTATTTCAGTAGTGTTGTGTTGTGGTCTACCATATCACAGTTACATTCTCTTGATTTTTCAAAGTTCATTTTCGATTTCTTTCGTTGAAATTCAAGAGTTGGAATATTTCAGTAGTGTTTTGTCGTGGTTTACCGTGTCACAGTTACAGTCTCTTTATTTTAAGATTTAATTTTGGATTTCTTTCGTTGAAATGCAATAGTTTGAACATTTCAGTATTGTCTTATCATGGTTTAACATTTCACTGATACATTCTCTTGATTTTTCAAAGTTCAATTTGAATTTCTTTCATTGAAATGACAGAGTTGAAATATTTCAGTAGTGTTTTGTTGTGGTTTACCTTGTCACAGTTACATTTTCTTGATTTTCAAAGTTCATAGTGGATCTCTTTCATTGAAATGTGTTTTGTTGTGCTTTACATTGAAAACACTTACTTTTTCTTCATTGGAATATTTCAGTAGTGTTTTGTCGTGGTTTACCTTGTCACAGTTACATTTTCTTGATTTTTAAAAGTTCATTTGGATTTATTTAATTGAAATGCAGGAGTTGGAATATTTCAGTAGTGTTTTGTCGTGATTTACCATTTCACAGTTACATTTTCTTGATTTTTCAAAGTTCATTTTCGATTTCTTTCGTTGAAATGCAAGAGTTGGAATATTTCCGTAGTGTTTTGTTATGCTTTACCTTGTCACAGTTACATTCTCTCGATTTTTCAAAGTTCATTTTGGATTTCATTCATTGAAATGCAAGAGTTGGAATATTTCAGTAGTGTTTTGTCATTGTTTACCTTATCACAGTTACATTCTCTTGATTTTTCAAAGTTCATCTTTGATTTCTTTCGGTGAAATGCAAGAGTTGGAATATTTCACTAATGTTTTGTATCTGAGTTGGTTTTCTACAAGTCCAAGAATTTGTCTTTGTTGGTTTGAATGTCTAAATTGCATGTCTTTATCTGTTTCTATGTCTGATTCTATTTGTTTACATGCCTGGGTTGGTGTTTGGTTAGGTTAGGTTAGCTAAGTTAGGTTAGGTTATCTAGTAAATATTTCTCCATGTTTAAGTTAGGTTAGGTTAGGTTAACTTATCATGAGCGCTCATGATAAGCGAACCTAACCTAACTAAAGCATGGTACAAAGTCGACATGGGGGGATTTTCCGGCGAGTATGGTTAGGTTAGGCTAGGCTAGATCAAGTTCGGTTAGGTTAGGTTAAGTTAGGTTATGTTAGCCTACTTACGCGAGCGTAGGTAGGCTAACCTAACCTAATCTAACTAAACCTAGCCTAACCTAACTTGATCTAGCCTAACCTAACCTAACCATACTCGCCAGACAATCCCCCCCTGTCGACTTTGTACCATGCTTTAGTTAGGTTAGGCTAGCTTATCATGAGTGCTCATGATAAGGTAACCTAACCTAACCTAACTTAAACATGGAGAAATGTTTACTAGCTAACCTAACCTAACTTAGCTTAGCTAACATAACTTAGGTAACCTAACCAAACACCAACCCAGATACAAAACATTAGTGAAATATTCCAACTCTTGCATTTCACCGAAAGAAATCCAAGATGAACTTTGAAAAATCAAGAGAATGTAACTGTGACAAGGTAAACAATGACAAAACACTATTGAAATATTCCAACTCTTGCATATCAATGAATGAAATCCAAAATGAACTTTGAAAAATCAAGAGATTGTAGTGGTGACTAGGTAAACCATAACAAAACACTACTGAAATATTCCAACTCCTGCATTTCAATTAAATAAATTCAAATGAACTTTGAAAAATCAAGAGAATTTAACTGTGACAAGATAAACGACGACATAACACCACTGAAATATTCCAACTCTTGCATTTCAATGAATGAAATTCAAAATGAACTTTGAAAAATCAAGAAAATGTAGGTCTGACAAGGTAAACCACGACAGAACACTACTGAAATATTCCAACTCTTGCATTTCAACGAAAGAAATTCAAAATGAACTTTGTAAAATCAAGAGAATGTAACAGTGACAAGCTAAACCACGTCAAAACACTATTGAAATATTTCCAACTCTTACATTTCAACGAAAGATTTTTAAAATGAACTTTGAAAAATTAAGATAATGTAACAGTGACAAGGTAAACGATGTAAGAGGGGGGTCTTCTCATGGTGATGACTCCATGCCCAAACTCAGCCATGAGACCCGAGAACCCCTAAATAAGCCTCAATAGACGAAATTAACCAAGTGAGAGAGATATCTTGACAAAATCCTAATCATCGTTATAAAATATACAAGACAACACAGGTATAAGAAAAACCAATATTTTATTATTAAAGAAGAGAACTTTTTAGTTAATAGTTATTTCATTATAAATCAAAATTCAATAATTATTATTCACAATCAAAGATCAATTCTTGTTCATATAATTGCTAGAAGTAAAATTTATTATTATTAAAGGAAAGCAAGCATTGTAACTAATATATTAAGACTAATATGTTCCTGCTTAAAAGAATTTAATAATAATATTAAAGAATGGGATATACACTCATTTACTAGGATTTTAACATGATAAAATTAAGAAAGAGCAAGGAACACATTAGACTTACATTCTACATGCATACGAAAAGCTTGAGCAAAGCCCAAAACCCAACTGACTTCTCTCGTCAGTCTCACGCTATAAAAAGATGTTCCCCCTTTATTTGTCAACAAACGTAGCTAAATTCCATCCTTCTAAGAAAGGGTTTGTATTGCAAAATAAGGAATTTGTGTAAAAAGATAAATTCATAGGGTTCAACATACCCTGAAAGGACATTGCCTTAAGCCGAATTCATAGCAACTTGATATTAATTCTAGAATTAGAAGGACACTTCTTACAAATCCGACCTTGTAATATAAGCTTGCGTAAAAGTTTTTAAAGATTTTATTATGCTGGTATCTTCGAATAACTATAGAAAACTATTATAGTCGTCCCACTCAATTGCGCTGGCCTTTACAAGGATAAATCATGAGACAAGGAAACAGAGAAACACAGAATTAAATACATAATAAGTATACAGCAATAGAAAATCAATTGAATTTTAGGCTGCAACGCTATTGAATGAGTAAGTGACCAAGAAAATTGCAAGACTATTAATAGACAGAAGATTATCAGCTGAAGGTAGCTTCTGTTCGCTAGCCTTTAATGATTTAATACTATTTTATAATTTGCGGTACTGGGTCTATTTTCCTCACATCTTTGATCGTGCCTTATCGTTTCATTAAGTAACTTAGAACCTTTTTACAACACGATTCCCTTTTCTTTTCTTCAAGGCCATTGAACAGAATAAGGACAACACGAGACTATCATTTTTCTTATAAGTAAAAGGCTTTAGAAGGTCAAATATTATTTAGAGGTAAATAGTCTTCTTATTAATTTATATATATATATTTTTTTCTATTAATTATTAAATACATTATTGTTATATTAATTGGTGCTTAAAAGTTAATAGAAACTCAGTAACTAGGGAAGAATCACACATAACCCAAATATCAAGCTAAAACATAACCAAACCATCTATCACAACTAAATCCGTCACCGTCCTTCTAAGTTAAGTACTAATTACATCTAATCCGTCGGGGCTAAGGGCAAAAGAAGAAAACAAGAAAAGATCAATTCTAATGAATTGCAATTTTGTAGTTTCATTCCGTGGCCATTGTACTCAGTTGACCAGTTCACTCTTAATTTGGAATCAAACTTCTCGTCTAATGAATTTGTGGTTTCCTAATAATATTGGAATCCTTTTGCTACAATATCATTATTAACTAAATTAACTTATCCATCAATACCCAAACAAAAATGCAATTTAGTCATTTACTTTTTTTTCTCAGAGGTTTAAATAAATGTATATATATATGCATATATTTTTTTATTTTTCTGTTTATTATTTACGCGGTACACAATTAAAATTAACAACAAATTCCTTAATAACGAAGGCCTTATTTTCAAAAACACAAAACTGTCAAGTTTTCACAACGTTCTCTCGTAGCTGGTTTGGCTACTGAACAATATATAATCATGAAATAATTTTTAGTTGCCTGGAATCATCACTGTAGGCAAAACTTATCAAAATAGATGGTTAAGAGCGCGCTTTTTGGTTTAGCCTAGAATGGTTATTCGGAGCATACTTTATTCTATACAGAACGTCATCAATTGAAATTAACTTTTAGTAACAAGAATAAACCACCAAGAGACTTTATCATATACCATATTCTTTTTTCAATATCCAAATTATCAAAATTAAAAATGCGGTAGACACTATGCTCACTGCAGATTGGGGAGACCTTCTGGTTCCCTGGTTCACACCAGGAATGTGGGGTCAGTATCCACTTATGACCTGGCGGGCTTATCATATCTGGAGCTCCTCTTTTGAGCACGGTTGTCTTTTGACACATCCGGCTCTTTCAATAAATCAATATTAAGTCTCGTCTCGGGATCCCGTAATTGTCCGTGGTTTAATTCCTCAGCTTGCAGACCTAAGTAATCTACATTAGGATTACTAATAAAAAAATGTCCGTTGCTAAAATTTCTAGTTCGTTAAGAACCGGATATAAGGTCTGACTGCTGTCTATTATCTCTCGACTTGGCCTCGATAAAATATTAAGTATCATCTTAATCTCAGGAATATGTTTCATGCGTATATAAAGGATTATCCACAATAAGTAATGATATTGGGTACATCTTTCTAGAGAGATCCTGATCCTTACATAAATATTTAAATTTTTAGCATCCGCATAAATATTTCACAATCTTCTCCAAATAACACTGAATCTGAGAGCTCTTCAGATTTTTATATACGCCGCATGAATTCCTAACGATAGAAAACTGCTTGGAAAATGGTTTAGAGGAAACTCTACTAAAAAGGAAAAAAACGACTCCCATCCTTCCGTAATCCTTTTCATGACAAAGAACAGCCCCGGCTCCATTTTCAGAGGAGTCAACAAATAATTTAAAAATAGGAATATTTTCAGGCCCTTCTGTTCTTCTATAGCAACCAATTTGTATACTTGAGGTCTAATTTTGTCAGGCGACACGATATATCTTAATACTGGAATAGGTTTTTAAAACCTGTGATTTAGAAGCTAATAACTAATTGTTGTGAGTTTTTAGACGCCTGAAAAATATCTTGACATGAAATAAACGCTCATTAGGTTAGGTTTTATTTAGTTTAGGTTAGGTTAGGTTTATATTATGTAAATATATCATAAAAAAAATTGAAAATGAAGGAACGGTAACTTTCTGGAAATAATTTATCCATGAAGCTAGCGAAAGCTTTTGGCCCAAATACACTTCCTTGTGGTATTCTTGTGTAGCAATGGCTGTGGCCAGTTAAAGGTGATAAAAACAAAAAGAATTTTTGGTACCTTTCATCAATGGAAATTTGAAAAAAAAAACACTGCGCATGTCAAATTCACTGTAGAACATTCCTTTCGACAAATTTGTAAAATGTTAGAAGTTCGAGGAATTAGGAAGGCTGTCTTTCATGTTATTATTAACTGTACGTAAATTAATTGGAATTCGAGTATTTTCTCTGTTAAGAGCCTTATTTTTACTGACAGAATGTTTCCTTATAAGGAAAAGAGGAGAAGGGAAAGAAGATGTCCTTACCTCTACTATACTGGATTTCAGCAGTTTATAAATGTTCTTTTAGCACAAAGCCATTTAATGAGGGATTCTAAACTGCTTAAGTAGTTTAAATTATGTTTCAAGTGGTACATCAAGGCTTCCAAACCGTTAAATCCTTTATACATTGGTCATACGCTTCTTTAGAAAAGCAATTGTCACTATTTAAGAGCAATTGAACTAGCTCTCGCAAAACAATTATTTTTGTACGTTTAAAGGTTAAACGTAGAAAAAAATTCTTCATATTCTGGTTTTGGAACAATAATTAAATTATCGCCATCAATAATTGAGATATTTTCTGTAGTAACTAGCTTACAATCTACTTTTTAAATGCTCTAGGGTCAATTGGTATATCAGAAATCACTAATACACCCCTATATGCTAATCCATCATTAAACCTGCTTAATCCTTAGCCTTGGTTCAAAATTTTAACTCCCTTTCACGAAAGTATAAGGGACTGTCTAGTCCTTCCATATTTTTGAACCCTAGGATCACGGCGAAAGGCAATCAACTACCAAAAATCCCCGAAAAGACTAAGTGTCTTATTTTACAATCTATCATTTTGAAATATTTGTGTAATATCTGCGCAATCCTTTTTTTGCGAATAAATCTTCTGATATTCTCATGTAATTTTTGTTCAAAGGCATGTTATTTAAATAAATCAATACCTGAAAGGAGGCATGCACTCCCCGGAACATTTTTAACTAAAGAAGAGTAGCTCTCAAATTCTGCATTAATACGCACAAAAAAAATCCTACGACCGGCTCATTATTTTCATGTCTAACTTGCATAATATGTTAAATGTTTTCGGTCGGTGAAATTTTATTAAGAAAAGCAGAGCACAGGGATTCCTTTTAGCCAAGAAAAATGTGTAGCGGTCACATATTTTTCTAAATACAAGCTATACGGTTCATCAGACATTAAGGAAGCGTACCTCTCAATCATAACTAATATCTTCTAATCCTAATAATCTACAAACTGTCTGAAGATCTTTAACCCAACTAGATATATGTTGCAGTTTAATGAACTTTTTTTTTATAATGGACAATGGATAATACTGTAAGTTATATGTTGGAATGCTGGAGCTAGCGCAGCTCCTGTATTAAGATTAGAAGCTTGCTCAAGGGTTGAGGCTTCCGGTTTATCACTTTCCCGAGGTAGGGATATTACTTAAGGAAAAATTAATTATAGCTTACCAAACTTAAGCAACCAACTAATCCTGTTTGAGTGAACTGGAACTGAGGAAAAGGCAACCACATATTTTTCTAAATACAAGCTCAACGGTTCATCAGACATTAAGGAAGCGTACCTCTCGATCATAACTGATTCTTCTAATCCCATTAATCTACAAACTCTCTGAAGATATTTAACCCAACTAGACATTTGTTGCGGTTTAATGAACCGCAGAAGCTTGCTCAAGGGCTGAGGCTTCCGGTTTATCACTTTCCCGAGGTAGGGACATTACTTAAGGAAAAATTAATTATAGCTTACCAAACTTAAGTAACCAACTAATCCTGTTTGAGTGAACTGGAACTGAGGAAAAGGCAACTATCATATTCTCATACTCCACCAACCAGCAATTCCTTTATGAGGGTACCAAGTTGAGCAATATCCAATTATTATTTGACTGTTTCAATTTTATTATTGCGGTTAGTCTTGTTTTTATAAATCTAAAAAAAAAACATAAGCCTACAGGCCAGCAGTGAAGGCGAAGAAAAATTAAAGGGATTCAATTAATTATGTTAATTTAATTATTAAAACAATATTAGAAAAAGGATTTATGATCAAGATTAGCTCATTTTGTAAGAGGGGGGGTCTTCTCATGGTGATGACTCCATGCCCAAACTCAGCCATGAGACCCGAGTACCCTTAAATAAGCCTAAATAGACGAAATGAACCAAGTGAGAGAGATATCTTGACAAAATCCTAATCATCGTGATAAAATATACAAGACAACACAGGTATAGGAAAAACTAAGATTTTATTATTAAAGAAGAGAACTTTTTAGTTAATAGTTATTTCATTATAAATCAAAATTCAATAATTATTATTCCCAATCAAAGATCAATTCTTGTTCATATAATTGCTAGAAGTAAAATTTATTATTATTAAAGGAAAGCAAGCATTATAACTAATATATTAAGACTAATATGTTCCTGCTTAAAAGAATTTAATAATAATATTAAAGAATGGGATATATACCCATTTACTAGGATTTTAATCAAGAGAATGTAACAGTGACTAGGTAAACCATATCAAAACACTACTGAAATATTCCAACTCTTGCCTTTCAACGAAAGAAATTCAAAATGATCTTTGAAAAATAAAGAGAATGTAAGTGTGACAAGGTAAACCACTAGAAAACACTACTGAAATATTCCAACTCTTCCACTTCAATGAATTAAATTCAAAATGAACTTTGAAAAATCAAGAGAATGTAACTGTGACAAGGTAAAGCACGACAGAACACTACCGAAATATTCCAACTCTTGTATTTCAACGAAAGAAATTCAAAATATACTTTGAAAAATCAAGAGAATGTAACATTGACAAGTTAAATCACAACAAAACACTATTGAAACATTTCCAGCTCTTACATTTCAACGAAAGATTTTTCAAATGAACTTTGAAAAATTAATAGTATGTAACAGTGACAAGGTAAATGACAACAAAACACTACTGAAATATTCCAATTCTTACATTTCAACGATAGAAATCCAAAAGTAACTTTGAAAAATCAAGAGAATGTAACAGTGACTAGGTAAACCACATCAAAACACTACTGAAATATTCCAACTCTTGGATTTCAACGAAAGAAATTCAAAATGAACTTTGAAAAATCAAGAGAATGTAAGTGTGACAAGGTAAGGTAAACCAAGAGAAAACAATACTGAAATATTTCAACTCTTTCATTTCAATGAAAGAAATCCAAAATGAACTTCGAAAAATCAAGAGAATGTAACTGTGACAAGGTAAACCACGATAAAACACTACTGAAATATACCAACTATTGCATTTCAAAGAAAGAAATCCAAAATGAACTTTGAAAATCAAGAGAATGTAACTTTGACTAAATAAACCACAACAAAACACTACTGAAATATTCCAACTCTTGCATTTCAATGAAAGAAATCCATAATGAACTTTGAAAAATCAATAGAATGTAACTGTAACAAAGTAAACCACGACAAAACACTACTGAAATATTCCAACTCTTGCATTTCAACGAAAGAAATCCAAAATGAACTTTGAAAAATCAAGAGAATATAACTGTGATAAGGTAAACCGCAACATAACACTACTGAAATATTCCAACTCTTTCATTTCAATGAAAGAAAACCGAAATGAACTTTGAAAAATTAAGAGAATTTAACTGTGAAAAGTTAAAACACGACAAACACTATTGAAAAATTTCAACTCTTGCATTTCAGTGAAAGAAATTCAAAATGAACATTGAAAAATTAAGAGAATGTAAGACAAGGTAGACAATAACAATACATTACTGAAATATTCCAACTCTTGCAATTCAATGAAAGAAATTCAAAATGAACTTTAAAAAATTAAGAGAATGTAACTGTGACAAGGTAAACCACAACAAAACACAACTGAAATATCCAAACTATTGCATTTCAGCGATAGAAATTGAAAATGAACATTTAAAAAATCAAGAGAATGTAAGACAATATAAACCATTACAAAGCACTACTGAATTATCCCAACTATTTAAATTTAAATAAATAAATTGAAAATAAACAAATAAAAATAAATAAACGATAGCTCTTAGATTGTAAACAAAAAAAAAAAAATAATGTAATATTCATACTATTTCATTTAAATTAAATAAATTAAAAATCTAAAATGAAACATAAAGGTACTGACAATGTTAAACGTTAAAACACGACAAAACAGAATCTAAATAGTCAAACTCTTTCATTAAAATGAAATAAAATCAAAATGAACTTTTAAACATCAAGATAATGTAATTGTGACAAAGTGAAACACAACAGAACACCATTGAAATATTCCATCACTAGCATTTCAAAGAAAGATTTTCAAGATGGACTTAGAAAAATCAAGAGAAAGTAACTGTGACAAGGTAAATCAAAACAAAACACTACTGAAATATTTCCAACACTTGCATTTCAACGAAATATTTTCAAAATGAAATTTGAAAAATCAAGAAAATGTAACTTTGACAAGGTAAACCACGACAAAACAGTACTGAAATATTCCAACTCATGCATTTCAATGAAAGAAATTCAAAATGAACTTTGAAAAATCAGGAAAATGTAAGTGTGACAAGGTAAACCAAAACAAAACACTACTGAAATATTCCAAATCTTACATTTCAATGAAAGAAATCCAAAATGAACTTTGAAAAATCATGAGAATGTAACTGTGACAAGGTAAACCACGACAAAACACCACTGAAATATTCAGACTCTTGCATTTCAACGAAAGAAATCCAAAATGAACTTTGAAAAATTACGAGAATGTAACTGTGACAAGATAAAGCACAACAAAACACTACTGAAATATTAGCCAACTCTTGCTTTTCAATAAAAAAAAATCCAAAATCAACTTTGAAAAATCAAAAGAATGTAACTGTGACAGGGTAAACCAGAAAAAAACACTACTGAAATATTCCAATTCTTGCATTTCAGTGAAAGAAATCCAAAATGAGATTTGAAAAATCGAGAGAATGTAACTGTGACGAGGTAAAACACAACAAAATACTACTGAAATATTACAACTCATGAATTTCAACGAAAGAAATCGAAAATGAACTTTGAAAAATCAAGAAAATGTAACTGTGACAAGGTAAACCACGACAAAACACTATTGAAATATTCCAATTCATGCATTTCAATGAAAGAATTTAAAATGAACTTTGAAAAACCAATAAAAGTTAAGTTTGACAACAAAAACCACAACAATATACTACTGAAATATTCCAACTCTTACATTTCAATGAAATCAATTCAAAATGAACTTTGAAAAATCATGAAAATGTAACTTTGACAAGGTAAACCACAACAAAACAACACTGAAATATTCCAACTCTTGCTTTTCAACGAAAGAAATCCAAAATGAACTTTGAAAAATCAAGAAAATGTAACTGTGACAAGGTAAAACACAACAAAACACTACTGAAATATTCCAACTCTTGCTTTTCAATGAAAGAAATCCAAAATGAGCTTTGAAAAATCAAGATAATGTAACTATGACAAGTTAAACCACGACAAAACACTACTGAAATATTCCAACTCTTGCATTTCAGTGAAAGAAATCCAAAATGAGCTTTGAAAAATCGAGAGAATGTACCTGTGACAAGGTAAAGCACAACAAAACACTACTGAAATATTCCAACTCTTAAATTTCAATGAAAGAAATCCAAAATGAACTTTGAAAAATCAAGAGAATGTAAGTTTGACATGATAAACCACGACAAAACACTACTGAAATATTCCAACTCTTGCATTTCAATGAAAGAAATCCAAATTTAACTTTGAAAAATCAGGAGAATGTAATTTTGACAAGGTAAACCACAAAAAAAACATTACTGAAATATTTCAACTCTTGCATTTCAATGAATGAAAGCCAAAATGAACTTTGAAAAATCAAGAGAATGTAACTGTGACAAGGTAAACAACAACAAAACTCTACTGAAATATCCCAACTATTTCATTTCAAAGATAGAAATTGAAAATTAACTTTAAAAAATCAAGAGAATTTAACTCTGACAAAATAAACCACGATAAAACACTAATGAATTATCCAAACTCGAGCATTTTAACGAAAGAAATCGAAAATTAACTTTGAAAAATCAAGAGAATATAACTATGATATGTTAAACCAAGACAAAACTCTATTGAAATATTAAAATTCTTTCATTTCAATGAAATAAATTCAAAATTAACTTTGAAAAATCAAGAGAATGAAACTGTTACAAGGTAAACACGACAAAACACAATCGAAATATTAAAACTCTTGCCTTTCAATTAAAGAAATTCAAAATAAACTTTGAAAAATCAAGATAATGTAAGTGTGACAAGGTAAATCACGCAACAAAACAGTACTGAAATATTCCAACTCTTGCATTTCAACGAAAGAAATTAAAAATCAAATTTGAAACATCAAGAGAATGTGATTGTTACATAGTAAACCCAAACAAAACCCTATTGAAATAGTCAAACTCTTTCATTTCAACGAAAGATTTTCAAAATGGACTTTGAAAAATCAAGATAATGTAACTGTGACAAGGTAAAGCACAACAAAACACTACTGAAATATTCCAACTCATGCATTTCAACGAAAGAATTTCAAAATGAACTTTGAAAAATCAAGAAAATGTAACTGTGACAAGGTAAACCACGAAAAAACAGTACTGAAATATTCAAACTGATGCATTTCAATGAAAGAAATTCAAAATGAACTTTGAAAAATAAAGAAAATGTAAGTGTGACAAGGTAAACCACAACAAAACACTACTGAAATATTCCAACTCTTAAATTTCAATGAAAGAAATACATAATTAAGTTTTAAACATCATGAGACTTTAACTGTTATGATTTAAAACACGAAAACACAACACTTAAATAGTATAACTCTTGCATTTCAAATAAATAAATAAAACATTAGAATTTAAATATCGTTATTATTTAACTTTTACAAGGTACAGCACTCCATACAAAGCATGAAATAGAAAACCTATTCAATTTCTATTAAAGAACTACGACATTAATAACGACAAGTCTAAAGAACTTAACTTTGACAAGTTCCAACAGAACAAAATACTACTGAAATATTCAAATTCTTGCATTTCAGCGAAAGAAATAGAAAATGAACTTTGAAATATCAAGAAAATGTAACTGTGACAAGGTAAACCACGAGAAAACACCACTGAAATATTTCAACTCTTGCATTTCAATGAGAGAAATCCAAAATGAACTTTGAAAAATGAAGAGAATATAACTGTGACAAGGTAAACCACGACAAAACAAGACTGAAATATTCCAACTCTTGCATTTCAACTAAAGAAATCCAAACTGAACTTTTAAAATCAAGAGAATGTAACTTTGACTAGGTAAACCACAACAAAACACTACTGAAATATTCCAACTCTTGCATTTAGATGAATGAACTCCAAAATGAACTTTTAAAAATCAAAATAATGTAAGTGTGACAAGCTAAACCACAACAAAACACTACTGAAATATTCCAACTCTTGCATTTCAATGAAAGAAATCCATACTGAACTTTTAAAAATCAATATAATGTAACTGTAACAAAGTAAACCACGACAAAACACTACATAAATATTCAAACTCTTGAATTTCAACGAAAGAAATACAAATTGAACTTTTAAAAATCAAGAGAATATAACTGTGACAAGGTAAAGCACAACAAAACACTACTGAAATGTTCCAACTCTTGCATTTCAATGAAAGAAAACCGACATGAACTTTGAAAAATCAAGAGAATGTAACTGTAAAAAGTAGACCACAACAAAACACAACTGAAATATTTCAACTCTTGCATTTCAATGTAAGAAATTCAAAATGAACTTTGAAAAATCAAGAGAATGTAACTGTGACAAGGTAAACCACAACAATACTCTACTGAAATTTTCTGAATCTTGCACTTCAATGAAAGAAATTTAAAATGAACTTTGAAAAATTAAGAGAATGTAACTGTGACAAGGTAAACCACAACAAAACACTACTGAAATATTTCCAACTCTTGCATTTCAAATAAAGATTTTAAAAATTAAATTTTAAAAATAAATAAAATTTAAATGTGAAAATGTAAACCACGACAAAACATAACTTAAATAGTAAAGCTCTTTAATTTAAAGTAAATATATAAAGAATGAATATGTAAAAATCAGGAAAATGTAAGTTTGACACGATCCACCAAATCACCCAACTAATGAAATATTAACCATCTTGCATTTCACTGACAGAAATCAATACTTAACTATGAAAAATCCGGAGAATTTAACTGTGATAAGGTAAAAAAAGAAAAACAAACACAGAAATATTCAAACTATTGCTTTTCAAAGAAAGACATCCAAAATGATAATTTAAAAATAAAGATAATGTAACTGTTACAAAATAAAGCACAACAAAACACTACTGAAATATTCCAACTCTTGCTTTTCAATGAAAGAAATCCAAAATTAGTTTTGAAAAATCGAAAGAATTTAACTGTGACGAGGTAAAACACAACAAAACACTACTGAAATATTCCAACTGATGCATTTCAACGAAAGAAATCCAAAATGAACTTTGAAAAATCAAGAAAATGTAACTGTGACAAGGTAAACCACGACAAAACACTACTGAAATATTCCAATTCATGCATTTCAATGAAAGAAATTCAAAATGAAATTTGAAAAATCAAGAAAATTTAAGTTTGACAAGAAAAACCACAACAATGCACTACTGAAACATTCCAACTCTTAAATTTCAATGAAATAAATTCAAAATGAACTTTGAACAATCATGAGAATGTAACTGTGATAAGGTAAACCACGACAAAACACCACTGAAATATTCCAACTCTTGCTTTTCAACGAAAGAAATCCAAAATGAACTTTGAAAAATCAAAAAAATATAACTGTGACAAGGTAAAACACAACCAAACACTACTGAAATATTCCAACTCTTGCTTTTCAATGAAAGAAATCAAAAATGAACTTTGAAAAATCAAGAGAATGTAACTAGAACAAGGTAAACCACAACAAAACACTGCTGAAATATTCCAACTCTTGCATTTCAGTGAAAGAAATCCAAAATGAGCTTTGAAAAATCGAGAGAATGTAACTGTGACAAGGTAAAGCACAACAAAACACTAATGAAACATTTGAAGTCTTAAATTTCAATGAAAGAAATCCAAAATTAACTTTGAAAAATCAAGAGAATGTTATTTTAACAAGATAAACCACAAAAAAACATTACTGAAATATTCCAACTCTTGCATTTCAATAGAATCCAAAATGAACTCTGAAAAATCAAGAGAATTTAACTCTCACAAAGTAAACCACGACAAAACACTACAGAAATATTCCAACTCTTGCATTTCATTGAAAGAAATTCAAAATGAACTTTGAAAAATCAAGAGAATGTAACTCTGACAAGGTAAACCACGACAAAACACTGCTGAAATATTCCAACTCTTCCATTAAAATGAAAGAAATCCACAATGAACTTTGAAAATCAAGAGAATGTAACTGTGAAACGGTAAACCACAACAAAACACTACTGAAATATTTCAACTCTTGCATTTCAATGAAAGAAATCCAAAATGATCTTTGAAAAATCGCGAAAATGCAACTGTGACAAGGTAAAGCATAAAACACACTAATGAAATATTCCAACTCTTGCATTTCAACAAAATTAATCCAAAATGAACTTTGAAAAATCAAGAAAATGTAAGTGTGTTCAATGTAAAGCACAACAAAACACTTTTCAATGAAAGAAATCCACAACGAACTTTGAAAATCAAGAAAATGTAACTGTGACAAGGTAAACCACAACAAAGCACTACTGCAATAATCCAACTCTTACATTTCAATGAAAGTCATTCAAAATGAACTTTGAAAAATCAAGAGAATGTAACTCTGACAAGGTAAACCACGACAAAACACTGCTGAAATATTCCAACTCTTCCATTAAAATGAAAGAAATCCACAATGAACTTTGAAAATCAAGAGAATGTAACTGTGACACGGTAAACCGCGACAAAATAATACCGAAATATTCAAACTCTTGCATTTCAACAAAAGAAATCAAAAATGTACTTTGAAAAATCAAGAGAATGTAACTCTGACAAGGTAAACCACGACAAAACACTGCTGAAATATTCCAACTCTTCCATTAAAATGAAAGAAATCCACACTGAACTTTGAAAATCAAGAGAATTTAACTGTGGCACGGTAAACCTCTACAAAATACTATTTAAATATTCCAACTCTTACATTTAAAATAAACAAATCAAAAATGAAATTTGAAAAATCAAGAGAATGTAATTGTGATATGGTAGACCACAACACAACACTACTGAAATAATTCAACTCTTGGATTTTAATGAAATAAATCCAAAATGAACTTTGAAAAATCAAGACAATGTAACTGTGACATGGTAAACCACAACAAAACACTACTGAAACATCCCAACTCTTACATTTAAATGAAATAAATCCAAAATGAACTTTGAAAAATCAAGAAAATGTAACTTTGACAAGGTAAACCACAACAAAACTTTACTGAAATATTCCAACTCTTGCATTTCAATGAAAGAAATCCAAAATGATCTGAAAAATTGAGAGAATGCAACTGTGACAAGGTAAAGCATAAAAAAACACTACTGAAATATTCCAACTCTTGCATTTCAACGAAAGAAATCCAAACTGAACTTTGAAAATCAAGAGAATGTAACTTTGACTAGGTAAACCACACCAAAACACTACTGAAATATTCCAACTCTTGCATTTCAATGAATGAAATCCAAAATGAACTTTGAAAAATCAAGAAAATGTAAGAGTGACAAGATAAACCACAATAAAACACTGCTAAAATATTCCAACTCTTGCATTTCAATGAAAGAAATCCATAATGAACTTTGAAAAATCAAGAGAATGTAACTGTAACAAAGTAAACCACAACAAAACACTACTGAAATATTCCAACTCGTGAATTTCAAAGAAAGAAATACAAATTGAAATTTTAAAAATCAAGATAATATAACTGTGAAAAGGTAAACCACAACAAAACACTACTGAAATATTCCAACTTTTGCATTTCAATTAAAGAAATCCGAAATGAACTTTTAAAAATCAAGAGAATGTAACTGTGAAAAGGTAAACCACAACAAAACACTATTGAAATATTTCAACTCTTGCATTTCAATGTAAGAAATTCAAAATGAACTTTGAAAAATCAAGAGAATGTAACTGTGACAAGGTAAACCACGACAAAACACTACTGAAATATCCTGACTCTTGCACTTCAATGAAAGAGATTCAAAATGAACTTTGAAAAATTAAGAGAATGTAACTGTGACAAGGTAAACCACAACAAAACACTACTGAAATATAACAACTCTTTCATTTTAAAGATATAAATCGAAAATGAACTTTAAAAAATCAAGAGAATGTAACTTTTACAAGGTAAACCATGACAAAACACTACTGAAATATCCCAACTCTTGCATTTCAACGAAAGAAATAGAAAATTAACTTTGAAAAATCAAGAGAATGTAACTATGATATGGTAAACCACGAAAAAACACTATTGAAATATTCCAAGTATTTCATTTAAATTAAATAAATTCAAAATGAAAATTGAAAAATCAAGAGAATGAAACTGTTACAAGGTAAAACACGACAAAACACAAACGAAATATTCCAACTCTTGCATTTCAACTAAAGAAATTCAAAATAAACTTTGAAAAATCAAGATAATGTAACTGTGACAAGGTAAATCGCAACAAAACACTATTGAAATATTCCAACTGTGAACTGTGACAAGGTAAATCACAAACAAAACACTACTGAAATATTCCAACTCTTGAATTTCACAGAAATAAATCCAAAATCACAATATTAACATAAAGATAATTGAATAGAGACAACGTGAAACACAACAACACAATAGTGAAACATTCCATCTTTTGAATTTTAAAGAAAAAATTTAAAGATGAACTTATTAATATCAAAAGAAAGTAACTTTTGCAAGATAAACCACAAAAAAACAGTACTGAAATATTCCAGCTAAGTCATGTAAATGAAATAAATTAGGTATTAATCTTGAAAAATCAAGAAAATTTAAGTGTGAAAAGGTAAACCACGTGAAAACACCACTGAAATATTCCAAATCTTACATTTCAATGAAAAAAATTCAAAATGAACTTTGAAAAATACAGAGAATGTAACTGTGACAAGGTAAAGCACATCAAAACACTACTGAAATATTCCAACTCTTGCATTTCAACGAAATAAATCCAAGACGAACTTTGAAAAATCAATAGAATGTAACTGTTACAAGGTAAAGCACAACAAGACACTACTGAAATATTCCAACTCTTGCATTTCATCGAAAGAAATTCAAAATGAACTTTGAAAAATCAAGAGAATGTAACTGTGACAAGGTAAACCACGACAAAACACTACTGAAATATTACAACTCTTGTATTTCACGAAAGAAATTCAAAATGAACTTATACAAATCAAGAGTCTGTAACTGATCCATTGTAATCAACGGCACCAAACTAATGAAGTTTAACTTCTTTTGAATTTCAAGGAAAAAATCCACACAGAGAATTGAAAAATCAAGCAAATGCAGCAGTGACAATTTAAACCACTACGCTACGCAACTTAAATTTAAAAGCAATTGCTAAAACCCTGAATAATTCCACAATGAACTTCAACAATAATAATAGACGTTAACGACGAAAATATACAACAATCTCATAACAAACTCACATATAAAAAATCCTGCACATCAAGGATGGAAAGCACAAAGGAAATAAGAAAAATTAAGAGCCTTTAACTGTGACAATTGATAGAACTACAAAATACTATTGAAACATTCAATATATTTCATATCACTAACTAAAATCGAAATGAACAGTGAAATGAAAAGATATTTTATTTTTGATTTATTAAACCACGCCAAACAACACCTGAAAGATATCTAAAATTTCCTTAAACGATCTTAATTATATTTTACAATATTCAATTAAGGTAACATCAACTGTTTCAATGTAAAGCCCAAAGCAACCAAAAAGTATTTGTCAATCAATTAAATTATAGCGCGAATAACCCCCAACCGAAATTTTCCAATAAATAGTCTGTACAATTTTCTATGACAACCTACCAACGAAACTTATTAAATAGTAAAGCAAGTTCAATAATTGGAAAAAAATCACAAAATAAATTTAACTATAAAATTTAATATAACAGGTAAAATGTACAGTACACCAAAACTCAAGTCAAATACAACAAATTGTAGTTATATGCCCGCAAAACAAAATAACAGTTAACTATCAATAGACTGTAAATTTGACATAGTAAACCACGACAAAACACTACTGAAATATTCCAACTCTTGCATTTCACGAAAGTAAATCAAAATGAACTTTGTAAAATCAATTGAATGTAACTGTGACAAGGTAAAGCACGACAAAACACTACTAAAATAATCCAACTCTTGCCTTTCATCGAAAGAAATCCAAAATGAACTTTGAAAAATCAAGAGAATGTAACTGTGACAAGGTAAAGCACAACCAACACTACTGAAATATTCTAATTCTTGCATTTCAACGAAAGAAATTCAAAATGAACTTTGAAAAATTAAGAGAATGTAACTGTGACAAGGTAAACCACAACCAAACACTACTGAAATATATCCAACTCTTGCATTTCAACTAAATAAATCCAAAATGAACTTTGAAAAATCAAGGGAATGTAACTGTGACAAGGTAAACCATGACCGAACGCTACTGAAAAATTCCAACTAGTTCATTTAAATGAAGGAAATTCAAAATTAAATTTTAAAAATAAATAAAAGGTAACGTGTGAAAGTAAACCACCACACAAGACACTACTGGTTTGGTAGGGGGATGCGTGAGTGGACAGGTGGGGGTCTGGGTGGGCCTGGTGGGAGCCAGGGGACCAGTGGCGTGCGTTTGGGGTACAGTTGGCCCGGTGGGAGCTCGGGGGACCTTTGAGGACCATGGGAGGGCATTTGGGGCAGTTGGGGGCGGGTGGATGGCGTGTGGGGCACGGGGGGTCCTTTGGGTGCTGGTGGGACGTTTGGGGCCGGGAGGAGGACTTTTGGGGAACTGGGTGGGCGTTGGGGGGCCCGGGGGGCCAGTTGGGGGCCTGGAGGGACAGTTGGGGCCTGGGGATGGCCTTTGGGGGTCTGGGGGGGCGTGGTGGGGTCCCGGGGGCCCTGTGGGAGCTGAGGGGGCTTTGAGGACCGGGGGCTTCCTGCGGGGGTGGGGTAGGAGGATCGGAACCCTTTGGGGTTGGGTTAGAGGACCTCACAACACTGTTCAAATTAAACTTGTGTATTATAACGACCACACTCAAAACCTCCTCCAAAATCTCTTCAAAAATCTTCTTTTAAAATGTCTCTATCTGTTTCGCCAAAATAGTTCCAGAACCTGTCTAAAACGGTTTCGCCCAAATTATCCCTAAACGTAAATTCAGCGTGTTACTTTGTTATTGGCATCTCTGTGCTAACGCATTTCAAATTAATAGTAAACCTTCTCTCGCGATAAAACAATTCATCGCTAAGATGTTTCTTGCCTAATTGTTTCCATGGCCTTTGGTTATTAATATCCTTTGGAGTTCGACCAAAAGAGTTGTTCCCGAGGCAAAGACATTAATGATATGGATCTATTCCTGGTGAAATGTTTCTAGGCGGACATTTTTAAAGTCTGACAGATGATGTCATTGATTGATTGATCTGTCAAGAAGGGGAAATTAATTTGTTGTTTCTAAGGGGAATTATTGATTCACGATAGGTGAATTGAGGTCGACAGCACAGGTGTTCCATCGATTATGCAATCAATTTCCCAGGGGATTCCATGCCCATATATGGTGCCCCTTCAGCATTAAAAATGCTGACAGGACCACGTGGTTTATGGTTTTCTCAGTGAGAAAGTTCCTGTTTTTTCAAATTCTCACTGACAAAAACCATAAAAACAAAAAAAAATGTGAGAAAGTTCATGTTTTTCAAATTCTCACTGACAAAAACCATAAAACATCCATAATTTGATGTTGACATCCGAGAAAAACATCAAATAAATCGAACAACACACATAACCATCCATGAAAACAACCATAAATGTAAGAAAATTCATGTTTTTCCAAGTGAGCAAGTTTCTGTTTTTCCATTCTCAGTGAGAAAACCATAAAACAGACATGAATTGCTGTTGACATCCATAAATGCGACAAAGTTCCTGTTTTTCAAATTCTCACTGACAAAAACCATTAAACATCCATGAAAACAGACAGAAATGTGAGAAAGTTCATGTTTTTCACATTCTCACTGACAAAAACCATAAAACATCCATAATTTGATGTTGACATCCGATAAAAACATAAAATAAATCGAACAACACACATCTCAATCCATTAAAACAAACATAAATGTGAAAACATTCCTGGTTTTTCAAGTGAGAAAGGTTCTGTTTTTTCATTATCACTTAGAAAACCATAACCCACGTGGTAATGTTGGGAGTTAATAAGGCCCTTCTACTTTCGAAACTTGTTTAATTTTATTTACGAACGTTTTTATTAGTAATAAATATACGTAACTTACGAATTAACTTACGTAACGAACTTCTATATTCATATATTTTTAATACTTATATTAGGGGGCTCGCCTACTAGGCAATACCTCGCTCTTTAAGCTAAAGTTCGAATTTTGTTCCAATT
>NC_142808.1:28785053-28917553 GCF_049724085.1 Artemia sp. Qi Xiang Cuo | reverse complement strand
AAACTATATGTTTCAGACAACAAACACCTATGAAAGGCTAAGAAATCCAGCTCAGAAAAGTCAAAAGTAGCAATCCATCCACCCCAAATAATAGGTTTCAGACACTACACACCTATAAAAGACTAAGAAATCCAACTCAGAAAAGCCTGAAATAGCAACCCACACATCCCAAATCATAGGTTTCAGACACCACACACCTACGAAAGACTAAGAAATCCGGTTATGAAAAGTCGGAAATAGCAAACTACTCATCCCAAACTATTGGTTTCAGACAACATTCACCTACGAAATACTAGAAAACCTTAGCTCAGAAAAGCCTGAAATAGCAAACTACACATCCCAAATCATAATGTTCTGACAACACATACCTATGAAAGGCTAAGAAACCTAGCTCAGAAAAGTCGAAAATAGCAAACTACACATCCCAAATCATAGGTTTCAGACACTACACACCTATGAAAGACTAAGAAATCCAACTCAGAAAAGCCCGAAATAGTAATTTACATATCCTAAATCATAAGTTTCAGACAGCATTCACCTACGAAATACTAAGAAACCTTAGCTCAGAAAAGCCTGAAATAGTCAACTACTCATTCCAAACTAGAAGTTTCAGACAACAAACACCTATGAGTGACTAAGAATCCTAGCTCTGAAAAGTCCAAAAAGCAAACTACACCTCCCAAATCATAATTTTCTGAAAGGACACACATATGATAGGCTAAGAAATCTAGCTCAGAAAAGTCGAAAATAGCAAATTAACCATCCCAAATCATAGGTTTCAGTCAACACACACCTACGAATGGCTAAGAAATCCTGCTCAGAAAAGTAAAAAAATAGCAACCCACACATCCCAAATCATAGGTTTCAGACACCACACACCTACGAAAGACTAAGAAATCCGGTTATGAAAAGTCAGAAATAGCAAATTACATATCCCAAATCATAGGTTTCAGACACCACTCACCTATGAACGGCTAAGAAACCTAGCTCAGAAAAGTCAAAAATAGCAAACTACTCATCCCAAACTATAGGTTTCAGACAACAAACACCTATGAAAGGCTAAGAAATCCAGCTCAGAAAAGTCAAAAGTAGCAATCTACCCATCCCAAATCATAGGTTTCATAGAACACACGCCTATGAAAGACTAAGAAATCCAGCTCAGACAAGTCAAAAATAGCAAAGTACATATCCCAAATCATAGGTTTCAGTCAACACTCACCTAGGAAAGTCTAAGAAACCTAGCTCAGAAAAGTCAAAAATAGCAAACTATTCATCCCAAACTATTGGTTTCAGACAGCATTCACCTACTAAATTCTATAAAACATTATATCAGATCAGCCATATATATAAATATAGAAACACATTTTCATTTGTTTCATACAACTATTTCATTTGAAAGTCTTAGAAATCCAGCTCAGAAAAGTCTAAAATAGCAAACTACACATCCCAAATCATAGGTTTCAGACACCACTCACCTATGAAAGACTAAGAAATCCAACTCAGAAAAGTCAAAAATAACAAACTAAATATCCCAAATCATAAGTTTCACTCCACACACATCAACGAAAGGCTAAGAAACCTAGCTCATAAAAGCCTGAAATAGCAAACTACTCATCCCAAACTATTGGTTTCAGACAACATTCACCTAGGAAATACTAGGAAACCTTAGCTCAGAAAAGCCTGAAGTAGCAAACTACACATCCCAAATCATAGGTTTCAGACAACACACATCAACGAAAGACGGGTGCTCGGGGAGAGCCTTTGAGGGTCTGTGGGTCCCATGAGGGTCGGTGGTCCTTTGGGAGCTCGGGGGGACCTTTGGGCACGGGGGGTTGAGCTTGGGGGGCGGGGGATGGCTTTGGGGGGTCGGGGGGGGCCTTGGGGGCCCGGGGTGGGCCTTGGGGGGCGGGGGGGCCATTGGGGGGCGGGGGGCGGGCCTTGGGGCCCCCGTTGGCCCTTTGGGAGCTCGCTGTGCCTTGGGGGGGCCCGGGGATGGCATTTGGGGGTCTGGGTGGGCCTTTGGGGCGCCGGTGGCCCTTTGGGAGCTTGGGGGGCCTTTGAGTGTCCGGGGGGACAGTTGGGGGCCTGGGGGACATTTGGAGCCTGGGGATGGCCTTTGGGGGTCTGGGTGGGCCTTTGGGGGACCGGTGGAGGGCCTTTGGGACCCCGTTGGTCCTTTGGGAGCTCGATGGGCCGTTGGGGGGCCCGAGGGTGCCCTTTGGGGATCCGGGGGCCCTTTGAGGACCAGAGGAGGGCCTTTGAGGGTCTGAGGAGGGCGTTGGGGGGGGCTGGGGCTCTATGGGAGCTTGGGGGCCCTTTGAGTACCGGGAGCTTCCTTCGGGGTTGGGGTGGGGATCGGAACCCTTTGGGGTTGGGGTAGAGGACCTCACAACACTGTTCAAATGGATATTGTGTATTATAACGACCACAGAGTTTCACCCTCAAATTCTCTTCTAAAACCTTTCCTAAAATCTTCTTTCAAAATGTCTCTAACTGTTTCGCCGAAATAATCCCATAAAATATCTAAAACCGTTTCGCCCAAATAATCCCTAAACGTAATTTCAGCGTGTTCCTTTTGTTTGGCATCTCTGCGCTAAAGCATTTCAAATTTCTAGGAAACCCTTTCCTACGTTAATCTCTTCATCTCATAAATGTTCCTAGCTAAACTATTATGGTTTCGTTAGAATATCAATTTACCTCTCCGACTTAAAGCTCCGTGAAGCCGTATTTAAAAATAGAATTTCTATCTCTTTAGAACCCTATCTAAGTTAATCTCTTCATCTCATAAATGTTCCTAGCTAAACTATTATGGTTTCGTTAGAATATCAATTTACCTCTCCGACTTAAAGCTCCGTGAAGCCGTATTTAAAAATAGAATTTCTATCTCTTTAGACTCCCGCATAATTCCAAGA
Source organism: Artemia sp. Qi Xiang Cuo (assembly GCF_049724085.1). NCBI lineage: Eukaryota > Metazoa > Arthropoda > Branchiopoda > Anostraca > Artemiidae > Artemia > Artemia sp. Qi Xiang Cuo. The sequence goes on along the minus strand of NC_142808.1, from coordinate 28,914,641 downwards.
TAACAAGTGATGTCATTTATGATTCCTGACACTAAAGATCAATGAAGCCCTATTTCAAAATAGAATATTAATTTTTCTCTCTGTCCTAAAGAACGTTTATCCCTCAGACCTAAGATTAAAGAAGCCTTAATGTTTCTTAATTTCCCCTTCGTGAATCAACAATTTCCCCGCCGATTATGTAAATCCCTCAGGCCTAAAGATTAATGAAGCCATGTTTGTTTCTTAATTCCCCCTTCGTGAATCAATTATTTCCATAGCGATTATGTAAATCAATTTCTCAGGTTAAGCTAACCAAACAACAATGAAGCCATGTTTGTTTCTTAATTCCCCCCTTCGTGAATCAATAATTCCCCCATTGATTATGTAAATCAATTTCACAGGTTAGGTTAGCCAAACAACAATGAAGCCATGTTTGTTTCTTAATTCCCCCCTTCGTGAATCAATAATTTCCCCTAGCGATTATGTAAATCCACGGACATTCACTTCCCCCTCGAGTCCTAGATCAATAACATTGTTCCCGTTAGAATTCAATGCGCATGTGCAACCTTCGCCCCCCGAGTTATTACACATAGAAACATTACGTAATCATTCTCCCTAGGGACTCTATGCCCATATATGGTGTTCGCGTGGGAGTTTTAAAAAAAAGTGTCCGGATCGGGATTCGAAGGGGTGGTGTTATCGTCGGAGCTCATGAGGCCTCTCTACTTATGCTGACTCCAATTCCAACTCCATTCAGCAAAATTACTAAAATTCCGAAGCCCTGCTTTAAAGCTTCTTTTAACTAGATTTATAATTTATAACCGATTTCGAATCTAACTTCAGACATTTTCAATATGCCGACTCCATCTCCGACTCCATTCAGCAAAAAAATTACTAATCATCGACCTTCAGAGCCATTTTTTAAAGGTTCTTTCAACTATATTTGTAGTTTATAACCGATTTTTAACTCTAGCTCCAGACATTTCCAATATTCGGAATCCAAATTTGAATCCATGCAGAAAAACATTACAAAACTCACACTCCAGAGCCCTGTTTTAAAGGTTTTTTTTCACTTGATTTGTAATTTATAACTGATTTCGACTTTGACTTCAGACCTTTTCAATGTGCCGACTCCAACTCAGATTCCATTCAGCAAAAAAATTACTAACAATCCAACTTCATAGCCCTTTTTTAAAGTTTCTTTTAACAAGATTTTTAGTTTATAACTGATTTCCACTCTTGGTCCAGACATTTTCAATATGATGACTCCAACTCTGACTCCACTCAGCAAAAAACTCGTAAACTCCAACTCCAGAGCCCTACTTTAAAGGTTCTTTTAACTAGATTTGTAATTTATAACCGATTTTGACTCTAACTCATGGAATTATCAATATGCCGACTCCAACCTCGACTCCATTGAGCAAAAAATACTAACAATCCAACTTCAGAGTCCTGTTTTAAAGGGTTATTTTTAAACTAGATTTTTAATTTATAGCCGTTTTGAAGTCTAACTCTAGACATTTTTCAGTATGCCGACTCCAACTCCAACTCCATTCAGCAAAATTTACTAAGACTCCAACTCCCTATGCCCCGCTTTAAAGCTTCTTTTAACTAGATTTACAATTTATAACCGACTTCGAATCTAACTTCACACATTTTCAATATGCTGACCGCAACTCCGACTCCATTCAGCAATAAAATTACTAATGATCGACCTTCAGAGCCCTTTTTTAAAGCTTCTTTTAACTATATTTGTATTTTATAACCGTTTACTTATAACCGATATTTACTTTAGCTCCAAACATTTTCAATAATCGGACTCCAGCTCTGACTCCATTCAGCAAAAAATTACTAAACTCCATTTCCAGAGCACTGTTCTAAAGGTTCTTTTGACTAGATTTGTAATTTACAACCGATTTCGAATCTAACTTCAGACCTTTTTAATATGCTGACTGCAACTCAGATTCCATTCAGCAAAAAAAATTACTAACAATCTAACTTCAAGGCCCATTTTTAAAGTTTCTTTTAACTAGATTTGTAATTTCTAACGGATTTCAACTCCAACTGCAAACATTTTCAGTATGCCGACTCCAACTCCGACTCCCTTAAGCAAAAATTACTAAAAATCCAACTCCAGAGCTCTGTCTTAAAAGTATTTGACTAGATGTTTAATTTATAACCGATTTAGACTCTAACTCCGGGAACTTTCAATATGCCAACTCCAACTCTGACTCCATTCAGCAAAAACTATTAAAACTCTAACTCCAGAGCCCTGCTTTAAAGGTTCTTTTAACTAGATTTATAATTTATAAACGATTTCGACTCTATCCCCAGACATTTTCAATGAGCTGAATTTAACTTCAACTCCAATTTCGACTCCATTCAACACAAACAATACTAAAACTCCAACTTTAAAGGCTCTTTTGACTAGATTTGTAATTTATAACCGATTTCGACTCTAAGTCCAGGCATTTTCAATATGTCGACTCCAGCTCGAACTCCATTGAGAAAAAATTACTAAAACTCTAACTCTACAGTCCTGTAACCAATTTCGACTCCAACCAAACATTTTCAATATTCTGGCTCCAACTTCGACTCCATTTAGAAAAAAATTACTAAGACTCAAACTCAAGAGCCCTGTTTCAAAGGTTCTTTTGACTATATTTGTAACTTATAACCGATTTCGACTAAAGCTCCGGGCATTTTCAATATGCCGTCTCCAAGTCCGACTCCATTCAGCAAAAATTACTAAAACTCCAATTCCAGAGCCCTGCTTTAAAGGTTCTTTTAACTAGATTTATAATTTATAACCGATTTCGACTCTAACTTCAGACATTTTAAATATGCCAATTCCAACTCCGACTCAATTCAACAAAAACTTTAATAAAAATACAACTTCAGAGCCCTTTTTAAAAATTCTTATAGCTAGATTTGTAGTTTATAAGCGATTTCTACTCTAGCTCCAGACATTTTCAATATTCTGATTCCAACTCTGACTCCATTCATAGAAAATTACTAAACTCCAACTCCAGAGACCTTTTTTAAAGGTTCTTTTAACTAGATTTGTAATTTATAGCAAATTTCAAGTCTAACTCCAGACATTTTTAATATATCGACTACAATTCCGATTCCATTTAGCTAAAATTACTAAAACTATAACTCCAGAGTTCTGTTTTAAAGGCTCTTTTAACTAGATTTTTAGTTTATAACTGGTTTCTACTCTAGCTCCAGGCGTTTTCAATATGTCGACTACAATTCCGACTCCATTTAGCTAAAATTACTATAACTCTAACACCATTGCCCTGTTTTAAAAGTTCTTTTGACTAGATTCGTAATTTATACCCGATTTTGATTCTAACTCCAGGCATTTTCAATATGTCGACTTCAACTCCGACTCCATTCAGCAAAAATTACTAAAACTACAACTCCAGAGTCCTGTTTTAAAGGTTTTTTTGACTAGATTTGTAATTTATAGCCGATTTTGACTCTAACTCCAGGTATTTTCAATATGCCGCCTCCAACTCCGACTCCATTATGCAAAAATTACCAAAATTCTAACTCCAGAACCTTGTTTTAAAGATTCTTTTAACTGGAATTGTAATTTACAACCGATTTCGACTCTAACTTCAGACATTTTCAATATACCGACTCTATCTCCGACTCCAGTCAATAAAAAATTACTAAAAATCCAACTCCACAGCCCTGTTTTAAAGGTTTTTTTTTTAAGTAGATTTGTAATTTATAACCGTTTCCAAGTCTTCAGAAATTTTCACTGTGTCGACTCAAACTCCGACTCCATTCAGCAAAAATTACTAAAACTACAACTCCAAAGTCGTGTTTAGAGCTTCTTTTAAGTAGATTTGTAATTTATAACCGATTACGACTCCAACTTCAAAAATTTTTAAATGCTGATTCTAACTCCGACACCATTCAGCAAAAAACTACTAAAACTCCAGCTCTAGAGCCATGTTTTTAAGGTTTTTTTGACTAGATTTGTAATTTATAACCAATTTCTACTCTAACTCCGGGCATTATCAATATGCCGACTCCAACTCCTACTCCATACAGCAAAAATTACTAAAACTCCAATCCAGAGCCCTGCCTTAAAAGTTCTTTTAACTAGATTTGTAATTTATAACCGAATTTGACTCTAACTCAGACATTCAATATGCCGACTCCAACTCCGAATCCATTCACCAAAAAATTTACTAAAAATACTACTTTAGAGCCCTTTTTTAAAGCTTCTTTTAACTAGATTTGTAGTTTATAACCAATTTCTACTCTAGCTCCAGACATTTTCAATATGCTTACTCCAACTCTGACTCCTTTCAGCAGAAATTTATTAAACTCCAATTCCAGAGCCCTGTTTTAAAGTTGTTTTTTTAACTAGATTTATAATTTATAACCGATTTCAAGTGCCATTTTCAATATGCTAACTCCGACTCCGTCCAGTCAAAAATTACTAAAGCTCCAACTCCAGAGCCTTCTTTTAAAGGTGTTATGACTAGATTTGTAATTATAACCGATTTTGACAGTAACTCCATGTTGACTCTAATTTTCAATATGTTGACTCTAATTCTGACTATATTCAGCAAAAATTACTAAAACTATAACTCCAGAGTCCTGTTTTAAAGGTCTTTTTAACTAGATTTGCAGTTTATAATTGATTTCGACTCTAACTCCAGGCATTTTCAATATGCCGACTCCAACTTCGACAAAATTACTAAATAATTTCCATTCAACAAAAATTACTAAATAATTTCTTAGACTACACTGCTTTTCCATTTACGAAAAATTAAGTAAAAAAAAGGGGTTTTAATTTTATGAAAGCAGTGGATAGATTACAACAAAACAAGCACTCCGAATATATCGGCCCCACGTCCGGGAGCCTTTCTCAACGGAAAAAAAAGAGAGAAAAAAATGTTATTTAAAATATAATATACATCGAAATACAACATAACTAACACACAAAGAGAGAGAAAAAAACAAAAGAAAAGAAAAGAAATATAAATAAATAAGTAGGAATTAACCTCACTACTTAAATTACACTTCCATTCACTAACAAAAACGAATGTCTATAAGGGTACTACTCGTCTCCTCACAAATCAATGGAAATCTACCAAAAAAATTGAAGAATATATTTATACTTGAGCAAACCAATAAGCAATTGCAGTTCATCAAGCAATTTATGAATTATAAATTGAATGGATTCTTTTGGTTGCAAGCCTAGCTTTAGTTCATTTACTTTTCCCAGGATTTAAATCGTTCTGACCTCTGTTCGTAAGGTCATTATTCGTTTCAGAACAATTATTAAAATCATTACTGGTTGAATATTTTACCTGCTTTTTAATTTAACTATTATAAATTCAATTAATAGAAAATCCCATCTCTATTGATATACTTCACTGCTTTAATACAATTAAAACCCGTTTTTCTTGCTTAATTTTTCGCAAAAATTACTAAAACTCCAACTCCAAATCCCTGCTTTAAAGGTTCTTTTAACTATAACTATAATTTATAACCGATTTTGAATCTAACTTCAGACATTTTCGATATACTGACTCCAACTCCGATTCCATTCAGCAAAAAAAATTACTAAAAATCGAACTTCAGGGCCCTTTTTCAAAAGTTCTTTTAACTAAATTTTTAGTTTATAGCCGATTTCTACTCTAGCTCCAGACATTTTCAATATACAGACTCTAACTCTGACTCCATTCAGCAAAAAATTACTAAACTCCAACTAGAGAGCCCTGCTTTAAAGGTTCTTTTAACTATATTTATAATTTTTAACCGATTTCGAATCTAACTTTAGGCATTTTCGATATGCCGACTCTAGCTCCGACTCCATTCAGCAAAAAAATTACTAAAAATCCAACTTCAGAGCCCTTTTTTTAAAGGTTCTTTTAACTAAATTTTTAGTTTATAACCAATTTCGACTCTAACTCCAAGTATTTTTCATATGTTGACTCCAACTGCGACTCCAATTAGCAAAAATTACTAAAACTCTAACTCCAGAGTCCTGTTTGAAGGTTCTTTTGACTACATTTGTAATTTCTAACTGATTACGACCCTAATTCCAGGCATTTTCAAGATGCTGACTCCTACTCCTACTCCAATCAGCAAAGTTACCTAAACTCTAACTCCAGAGCCCTGTTTTAAAGATTCCTTTAACTAGATTTGTAATTTATAACCAATTTCGACTCGAACTTCAGACATTTTTAATATGCCGACTCCATTCAATAAAATTTTTTTTACTAAAACTCTGACTTCAGATCCCTGTTTTAAAGGTTATTTTTAACTAGATTTGTAATTTATAACCAATTTCAACTTTTGCTCCAGACATTTTCAATATGCCGACTCCAACTTCGACTCCATTCAAATTAAAATTACTCGACAAAAATTACTAAATAATTTCCATTCAACAAAAATTACTAAATAATTTCTTAGACTACACCGCTTTTCCATTTACGAAAAATTAAGTAAAAAAAAGGGGTTTTAATTTTATGAAAGCAGTGGATAGATTACAACAAAACAAGCACTCCGAATATATCGGCCCCACGTCCTGGAGCCTTTCTTAACGGAAAAAAAAGAGAGAAAAAAATGTTCTTTAATAAAAAATATACATCGAAATACAACAAAACTAACACACGAAGAGAGAGAAAAAAACAAAAGAAAAGAAAAGAAATATAAATAAATAAGTAGGAATTAACCTCACTACTTAAATAATACTTCCATTCACTGACAAAAACGAATGTCTATAAGGGTACTACTCGTCTCCTCACAAATCAATGGAAATCTACCAAAAAAATTGAAGAATATATTTATACTTGAGCAAACCAATAAGCAATTGCAGTTCATCAAGCAATTTATGAATTATAAATTGAATGGATTCTTTTGGTTGCAAGCCTAGCTTTAGTTCATTTACTTTTCCCAGGATTTAAACCGTTCTGACCTCTGTTCGTAAGGTCATTATTCGTTTCAGAACAATTATTAAAATCATTACTGGTTGAATATTTTACCTGCTTTTTAATTTAACTATTATAAATTCAATTAATAGAAAATCCCATCTCTATTGATATACTTCACTGCTTTAATACAATTAAAACCCGTTTTTCTTGCTTAATTTTTCGCAAAAATTACTAAAACTCCAACTCCAAATCCCTGCTTTAAAGGTTCTTTTAACTCTAACTATAATTTATAACCGATTTTGAATCTAACTTCAGACATTTTCGATATGCTGACTCCAACTCCGATTCCATTCAGCAAAAAAAATTACTAAAAATCGAACTTCAGGGCCCTTTTTCAAAAGTTCTTTTAACTAAATTTTTAGTTTATAGCCGATTTCTACTCTAGCTCCAGAAATTTTCAATATCCTGACTCCAACTCTGACTCCATTCAGCAAAAAATTACTAAACTCCAACTAGAGAGCCCTGCTTTAAAGGTTCTTTTAACTATATTTATAATTTTTAACCGATTTCGAATCTAACTTTAGGCATTTTCGATATGCCGACTCTAGCTCCGACTCCATTCAGCAAAAAAAATACTAAAAATCCAACTTCAGAGCCCTTTTTTTAAAGGTTTTTTTAACTAAATTTTTAGTTTATAACCAATTTCGACTCTAACTCCAAGTATTTTCCATATGTCGACTCCAACTGCGACTCCAATTAGCAAAAATTACTAAAACTCTAACTCCAGAGTCCTGTTTGAAGGTTCTTTTGACTACATTTGTAATTTCTAACTGATTACGACCCTAATTCCAGGCATTTTCAAGATGCTGACTCCTACTCCTACTCCAATCAGCAAAGTTACCTAAACTCTAACTCCAGAGCCCTGTTTTAAAGATTCCTTTAACTAGATTTGTAATTTATAACCAATTTCGACTCGAACTTCAGACATTTTTAATATGCCGACTCCATTCAATAAAATTTTTTTTACTAAAACTCTGACTTCAGATCCCTGTTTTAAAGGTTTTTTTAACTAGATTTGTAATTTATAACCAATTTCAACTTTTGCTCCAGACATTTTCAATATGCCGACTCCAACTTCGACTCCATTCAAATTAAAATTACTAAAAATCCATCTCCAGAGCCCTCTTTTAAAGGTTGTTTTAGCTAGATTTGTAATTTATAACAGATTTCCACTCTAACTTCAGACATTTACAATATGCCATCTACAACTCCGACTCTATTTAATAAAAAAATTACTTAAACTCCAACTTCAGATCCTTGTTTCAAAGGTTATTTTTAACTAAGTTTTGTAATTTATAACCGATTTCGTCTCTAGCTCCAGACATTTCCAATATACCAACTTAACTTAGACTCCATTCGGAAAAAAAATCACTGAAAATCCAACTCCAAAGCCCTGTTCTAAAGGTTCTTTTAACTAGAGTTGTAATTTATAAACGATTTCTACTCTAACTCCAGGCATTATCAATATGCCGACTCCAACTTCTACTCCATTGAGCAAAAAATTACTGAAAATCGAACTTCAAAGCTCTGTTTTAAAGGTTCCTTTAACTAGATTTGTAATTTATAACCGATGTCGGTTACGTGCCCAATGAGGAATGAAAAAAAGAAATTTACAATATCTGAAATAACTACTTTAGACCCTTTTTAAATTACTTTTTCTCAGAATGGGGAAAATTTCTGCCAGACAGAATGATCAAAACACGTAGAGTAGTGTACAGTTGGTTCACTTTTCGAAGTTCTGTCTCCCTTCTACATGGATGGTCCCTCCGAGCTTCAAATTTGCTTATTTGCCTGGTGGTAGTTCAATTTTTTTTATTTATATCGGAACAATCTAAAAAGTCGTTGATCAAGACGCGTTGGAGAATATCAATTCAGGATTCAAAATGTTATCCTGAATTCAGAATAGCAATTCAGAATTCAATAGGAATATGAGGGATACCAATTCACCAAAATGCCGGGAGGGGGAGGGAGTTTTTCGATCTAGCTTTTGGTGTGGTTTTTTATCTAGGGGGTAATTCCTTTCCCTTATATGCAATTTGGGCTCTAAAAGATGTTACCCTTCTTTCTTTACTATAAAAAGGGAAACAAATTCTTACTTTACAAATAAATTCTAGTTCAAGTTTACAACATATTGAACGAAAAATATGAACTTAAAAGCTGTAACTGAACTTTCATAAGGGTTGTACAGTAGTACTAACAAAACTAAAAATAAATCGAAAAACAACTAGCAGCAAAGATCGTGCTTTTGCAATTAGTTGATCAGTTCCATGAAAGAATTATCAATGAAAAAAAAACTATCAAAACTGGCCACCGTAAAATGTAGTGATGCGTATATTCATCTTACTTGACATTCATCACAGAAAAGAGCTATAAGGTAAGGCATTTCCTATGGCTGATTGCCCAAATAATTTCCAAACGTAGCATAAAATTAAGAACTAATTATAAACAATATGTTTCTCACCCTTTGACACAGGATGCAGCTGTCAAAATGTGTAGGGAATTATATATAACACCACCACATACATGAGTCCATCCGAAGGATCCAAATTGTTGAATTGAAACAAGAGAAGGGAAGTCCCCAGGTTGAACTGATGCTTGGGGGTTGACTATTTTTCCAAATCGAGAGGATCCCTTATTGAGTTCTGAAAAACCTAATAATTTGGGAGATGAGAATCAAAGGAGTTCTTCTAGATGTTCGTCACCTATCTTACAAACCTCAGATTTATTGACACAGATAAACATTTGCTACCTATTCAAAGACCGAGGTTTAGATTGGTTTTTACACATTAGGAAAATTTCCTGCTTTTTTTGTAAAATCGTTTAATTTAAACAAACTAAATTTTAAATAGACTTTGGCCCTTACGAGGAAAATTATGCTACCTTAAAAATAAACTCATTTTTAAGGAAAACAATTTCAAAAGTTTGAGCGACAATCAGACTTATAAACGCTCGATTGACGTTCCTTATTTAGCCAGCCAAAGATGACAGTTTATGGTTGATTATGTAAAGATTAATTCCAAAACATTTCTTCTCCGGAGTCTAATATGTAACTATCATAGACAAAAAGTATATAATTTCGAATTAAAATCAAGTATTTTGCACTAGGCATCAAGCCATGGTTAATTGTAGAAAAAGCCAAGACAGATAGTCGGAGTAATGGAGAGGCAAATCTGGGCTAAGCCCTTTTAAAGATTGTATAAATCACCTGCAATATTATTGCACGTGTCCAGCTAGCTTATACTGTCATGTAAAAAAGGGTCGGATATTAGGCATGGCTTGAACCTGTTCGTGCGGATGGTTCTTTGTCTTGGAAGACAGTGTCGCCATGTTTAATAAACGATCAGTTTATTCAAATGATCAATCGACTTTTATTAAGCAATATTTAGTAATTGATCTTAAAATTAAAATCGAAAACAGGATTAAAACCAATAACAAAAAACTATGATTATTCCATAGATTATTTTTATTTATCTTGAATTTCTTTTGTAAATTACCAATCCATCGAATATATTTGCGTTTAAAAGGCAACATTCGTGAAATTTTTTTTTAAAGAAAATGAAGAGATACGAGTACAAGCGCCAAATTTATCGGTTAACGAAATATTCCTGTGTTGGATATACGTAATACATAACTTGTGTACGTGTAGTTATGCTGCTAAAAAAAATACAGGTAAGCTGAAAAACTACAAAATATGTTTATGCACAAAAACGTAATAGGTGAAAATCCACAAAAAATGTAAAAAAAAAAAAAAAATCTATTTCTATTGTGTAACCCATTTTTTAGGTTCATCTTACTCGAACTGCTTAACCCATGGACCCAGGTATTCAGCGTATCGTAGTCTTTTTCTACCTAAACATTCTTCATTTTTCTGTAAAGAATGTGGTTTATAATACTAGGCACGTCGTTTATAGTAAATGAAAAAAACCTTGAAATACTAGCTCAAATTGTAACTAGTCCAAGTTTTGACATTAGTCTTTGCTATAGTTTTTATATTTATTAAATAAGAAAAACAAGTTTTTTCCACTGAAAGTGAGGAGCAACATTAAAACTTAAAACGAACAGAAATTATTGCGCATATTAGGGGTTTCTCCCCCTAGTCAATGCCTCGCTCTTTACACTAAAGTTCGAATTTTGTTCGAATTGCAAATCCCTGAATGATAAAGGCCGTTTAATTAGAACAGATAGCTCTTTTGAAAGTACCAAGAAAAATTTTAGCGTAAAAAGTGAAGTATTGACTAGGGGCAAATCCCCTCACACACGTAATACTTTCTGTTCGTTTTAAGTTTTAATGTAATGGTCATCCCACATAATCCCCTCTTCCGACACCTCTCCATCCAGAAAAAATACCTCCTGAAAACGTCTGTATACTTCCCAATAACCAATACTATATGTAAACAATGGGCAAAGTTCATAACTTGCAGCCCTTTCCCCGGGAACTTTGGGGGGCTAAGTCATCCTCAAAGACATATTTATTAGATATTTGACTATGCTGAACAAAATGGCTGTCTCAAAATTTTGATTGGGTGACTTTGGGAAAAAAATGAGCATGGGAGGGGGCCAAGTTACCCTTCAATTTTTTTGGTGACTTAAAAAGGGAACTAGAACTTTTAATTTCCGTTCGAATGATCCCTCTTACGATATTTTAGGACTAGGGGTTCGATACGATGACCCTTGGGGGAAAAAAACAAATAAACACGCATCCGTGATCTTTCTTCTGGCAAAAAATACAAAATTCAACATTTTTGCAGATAGGAGCTTGGAACATCTACAATTGGGTTTTCTGTTGCGCTGAATCTGATGGCTTGATTTTCATAAAGATCGTATATCTTTTAAGGGGTGTTTTCCCCTTTTTTCGAAAAAAAGGCAAGAATTTTCTGGCTCGTAACTTTTGATGGGTTAGGCTAAATTTGATGAAGCTTATACATTTGAAATCAACATAAAAATACAATTCTTTTGATGTATCTACTGGTATCAGAATTCCGTTTTTTAAAGTTTCGGTTACTATGGAGCCGGGTCACTCCTTACTTACAGTTCGTTACCCCGAACTGTTTGATCATTGAACATAAGACACAAAGAAAGGCCTTTAACTTTTTCTTATTGGGTCTAGGAACGAACAACAGCAAATCAGGCAGCGGGCTGACAAAAATATGACATTATATCATATAGAAATATGTATGTACATATTTCATCATCTTGTACATCACAACTGAAGTTTTGGTAAAAAAAAAATAGTTTCTTTTTCAATAATAAGTTTTGTTACTTGCAAAAGAGCACTGGAGCATAGCAATTTTTTTCAAATGGACCCTTAAGGCTAGACGGAATTAAACCGAAAATTAGCTATGGAAAAGAGATTTTACTGTGCAAAAATGGGGCGGTTATCTTTTGATGAATGCAAACGGGTTAAGAAGGCGGTCCTTAACTTAACTCTGCAAAATTTCAATAGCAGGGTTTCAAGCTCTCGCCTGATTTTAAAAGACAAAATCGCAAAAAAGGTAAAAAGCGGACAAATATGTAGAATTTTGTTTCCCTCTTAGCATTAGCCTTTAGTAAAGTTGAGAAAAGACTAGCAATAAAAAAGAAGAAGGATCAATTACAGAAAAACGTAAGGACGTTTGATAAGACATTGACAGGAAAGAATACACTTATTTAGGTAGCTACCGACAGAAAATTTTCCGGGGGGGGGATGGGCAGACGCCAAAACAGCAGGGGTGGTGGGGGGACAGGGAATATATTTCAGGATATTTATTTTTGTAGGAATAAGTTTATTTATAAATACTTTTAGTGACAAACTCAAACAAAAAGAGCAATTAAATTGAATTCAAAATGAAACAAAATACAGTATATTTTAAACAACAAGGATTCCTGGCAAAGGGAATCGCTTTATTTGATCAATAATATATGTAATTATTATGCATTTAATCTGAAAAGAAAATCAGACTGAAACCAAAATTATTGAAAGATTTATTGCTTCCATAGCTTTATGCTTTATTGCATGCTTTATGCAATTTCCTACTCCTTAGAATAGTTTACAGAAAGAGTAGAGATACTCAAAAATCATCCTGCCTGCATAGATACCACGTCTTGATTTTGTACCGGCCATGTAAAATGTCAAAAAAAAAAAACAAAGACACAAAACTCTGTGAAAAAAAAAACGACAAACGAGACTGCGGCCAATGGAGAGGAAAGACACTACAAATGCAAAACAACGCGGATATTTTGCTTGTATCCAAACAAGGCGTCTTCAGCACGAAAGAAACAGAAGAGGAAAAAGATAAAAAAAACAAACAACAAGCTAAAACTAAAAAACCAATAAAACCACCACCAAAAAAATATATTAGTTTTAGCTTTTTTTTTATCTTGTTCCTCTTCCGTTTCTCTCGTGCTGAAGACGCCTTGTTTGAATACAGGCAAAATATCCGCGTTGTTTTGCATTTGTCGTTTCTTTTTTCTCCACTGGGTGCAGTCTCGTTTTTTTTTTTTTTCTTTTTTTGTCAGTGAGATTTTTCTCTTTGGTTGGTTTTTTGTCATGGCTGGCCAGTTCGGCTTAAGATCTTCCATGTAAAATGTACCTCTTTCATAACAGGACAATTCTCCACCTCTAACTTAAATCCTTTTATAATCAGACATTTACAAAATTTACAGAACAGCGAAGGAAAAAACTAAATTTAAACTTACTATTTAGCTGTCAAATTGATCATCTTTCTTTCTATTAGCCTATTCAACTAGATAAAATGAACAGGTTAAAAAAAAATTGTCACAGGAGAATCTTATCAAATAGTTCGTGATAAAAAAAAAACTGGAAGTAAAAAGTGACTTGGGCCAATATCCACCAAAACTAAAAAAAGAATTCTCTTGACAATTGCTAGACCAACAGTATTGACTTTTTATGCTGATTCTAAATATATAAAATTATTTCAGTTTATTGTTACCCACCCACAACAAAAAATTTAAGAAAATTTGGCTAGTTTTTGAAAAAAGGGGAACACTCCCAGAAATGTTAGTGATCTTATCGAAAATCCCTTAATAAGAAAATCATATCAGATAACTCTACGATAGAAGTTTCAAGCTCTAATCTTCAAATGTGGAGTTTCGCTTTTTTTCTTTTTTTTTTATTTTTTTTTCTTTTTTTTTTTTTTTTTTTCTTTTTCCCAGGGGTGATTGTATCAAGGTGAATGCCCAAGATAATTGGGAGGGAGTTCATTCAAGCGTAAATTGAAAGCTCTTTTTTAAATGACCATACACGTTGGGCCAGAGGAAAGTTTAGTTTTCTGCCATTTTATGACACCAAACTACGACTTTACTCCAAAGAGGACGAATTCGCAATCAACATAAAATTATGAGAAGTTAATTGATTTAAAAGTACCAATAACTATATTTTATACTTCCCAGTAGCAAAAGAAGTAATGCTAAACGGTGGCACTACTGGCTTCAACCAGGTTGATTCGCTTTATTTGTAATGAAATTAGGATATGTTTGGTGATCTGTAATTGAGTATCAGCTACAATGAGGGGGGAGAGTCATTCTTTAGGCGGGGATAGGCTAGATTCCTTAAAAATTACATATTAATGGACACACTGCTTACTCTTCATGAGACTTCAGATAAATGTTAAAAGAGGTAGAGAGGAGTTAAAATTAATTAAAATGTTTCTCTATACAGCTAAAATAAATAAATTCCCATATCTACCAGCACAGAGGGGGGGAAAAAGCAAGACATGCCATCATCAGCCCAGCCAGTAAATTTCTTTGGGGTGGCAAATACTAGTAGTAACCTATCTAGTACTTTCAACCCTACATTCAACCCTACAAGAATATGGTCAAAAGTGTAATAGATTGAAAACCTACATGAAAATATACATTGGAATTGCGCAAGAAAAACCCATGGTTTTGTCATTAAACTCACGCGTGAATATTTTAAAAGTTGGCTCACTATAATGCATATTATGAAACTAAATTCGAGGTTTTTTAAACTTGGCAAGGTATAATGTAGTCATACATCTTTTGAGAGTTTGGTTGTAATAATATAATGTTGTCAAACAGGTTTTTTTCTGTTTTTGTTGTCAATTGCACAATGAATGTACATCATGAGTTCACGTGTACATTCTTAAAAAAAACTGGTATGATATAAAGTAGTCAAACATATTTTGGGAGCACGCCCGAAATTATGTAACTGAACATCCACTTTTTATTCATCCTTGAAACCCCGTATAAAATGGTCATGTATTGGAATTTAATTTTCACTATGTTTTAACATATCGAGCATAGTACACTGTATTTTATTAACTCTGGAACAATGGATATTTATATTTTCAATGTGAGTACACTTTCATTCTTTATTTCCAAAAAAAAAATCGTTTTACTAGTAAATTCAAATTTCAGGGGGACTTAGCCCCCCTCCCCCCCACCCCAACAATAAAAACCCATACAATAGTCTACTCATTAGAAAACGCAAAGTACGCTTTTTTCCTCTATGTAAACAAAAACCACCCCCACCCTGCTCTATATAAATAGTTATTTAGTTACAAAAATGTCCTTTTTTACAGTTATAAAAAATGCGTTTTCTTTAACAGCTTAAATGGAAAGCTTCGGTGTTACAAAGGAAGTGACAGTTTAGGGAATCAAATTTCACACGCTCTTGCTATCACAGAGATTAAAACCATATGTGTTTATAATTACAGAAAAGGGTCCTTTTTTTGGAACCAAACTTCAACGTGTCGTATCTGAAAACAAAAGCTTGGTGATTAAACCAGGCTTTGTCTAATTCTAGCCAAAACTCAGAATTAATAGGGGGCAAGATGGAACGATGCCACATTCTGTGTGTTTTTATCTAAGCCTTTTTAATTATTTCTAAAGTGCTAATAGATATAGAATGCTAGAAATATCAGAATTGACTTTATAGGTCAAATTATATTATGGGGAGATGTTTTTGAAATCCTCCTTCCCCCCAAACTCAAAATTTTATTTTAGAAGCCTTTTTAATTATTTCTAAAGTGCTAATAGATATAGAGTGCTAGAAATATCAGAATTGACTTTATAGGTCAAATTATATTATGGGGAGATGTTTTTGAAATCCCCCATCCCCCCAAACTCAAAATTTTATTTTAGAAGCCTTTTTAATTACTTCTAAAGTGCTAATAAATATAGAGCGCTAGTAATATCAGAATCGGCTTTATAGGCCAAATTATATTATGTGGAGATGTTTTTGAAATCCCCCTTCCCCTCAAACTAAAATTTCTCAAAATTTTACTATAAAAGCTTTTCTTTTTAAATATTTCTAAAGTGCTAATAGTTATAGCACTACAAACATCAGAATAAACTTTAGAGGGCAATTTATCTGTAAAAGGGAGGTTATTTCCTTACTAAATTTTTCTTCCTTTTAAAGGAGGAGGAAGATTCCTACAATCACTCCCCCCCCCCAAAAAAAAAGATACCAAGATGGGTTGATATGACATCGATGCAAGCTGCAAGACCATCAATCATCAGATATGCTAGCTCCATTACAAGCTCTCTGGACCAGCCAGGAGCCTCTCAAGCCAGTGTCAGCTCTGCAAAAACCTCTATGCAACCTGGCAGAAAATTCAAGAGAGAATGGATAGATTCTCATAATGCATCAGTCTCATCTAGTCAAGATCGGGAGGTCACCCCCTATCAAGCATTGCCGGGCCCTTCACGACCAATGCAAAGCGAGAATGATGTGGCCCCTACAGCTCTCGACATGCAAGCTGCAAATTTAAATGTGAGTTTTCAAATATTATTTCTCGCTAATTATTCTTTTTCCCAAGTCAATTTGAAGGAGTGTGTGTGTGAGCGGTACATGCGCCGCTTATTTTTCTGTATAGCCGATAATTCATTGATATAGTATAATTAATGTTGCTAATTCAATAACGTCTTTATTTTTTTTGTTTGTGTGTGTGTGTCTGTGTGTGTGTGAGCGGTACATGCGAAGCATCTACTCGATAATTACTTGAGATAGTATAATGAATATTGCAAATTCAATAACGTCGTAATGATTGTTGCATGTGTGTATGTGTGTGTGTGTGCGGTGCATGCGCCGCGTCTACTCGATAATTCATGGAGATAGTATAATGAATATTGCAAATTCAATAACGTCGTAATGATTTTCATTATTTTGTGGTGTGTGTGTGTGTGTGTGTGTGTGTGAGCGGTGCATGCGTCGCATCTACTCGATAATTCATTGAGATAGTATAATGAATATTGCAAATTCAATAACGGTGTAATGATTTTTGTATGTGTGTGTGTGTGTGTGTGTGTGTGTGTGTGTGTTTGTGTGTGTGTGTGTGTGTGTGTGTGGGTGCGTGCGTGTGTGTGTGTGAGCGGTGCATGCGCCACATCTACCCGATAATTCATGGAGATAGTATAATGAATATTACAAATTCAATAACAACGTAATGATTTTCACTATTTTATTGTGTGTCTGTCTCTATGTTACAAGCAAAATTTGTGGTTTATTATGTATTTTTTCTGTAAATAATATTATGAGCAAAAAGTATTTAGTTTAAATAATTTTAAGAGGAATTGAGTTTTATGGGTGGTATGAAAAACAAAAATGAACATGATTTTTCAACTTTATGAAATAATGCTTATTTCACATAAAAATAAAACCTTTTTTCTATAGATTAATGATATACCACTACCATTGAGTGATGAGACATCAGCATTTACTAGAGCAACTCTTTCACCACCAACGGAGTTCAGTGATGAATCTGCATTAGTTCTAGAGAATATGGAATGGCATAGGGAATTCCATAATGATGTTTTTGGGGAATTGGCTAGCCTTACACGACTTAACATGTGATATTGACATGCTTAGGGATCCGGAGTAGGCGGATGGTTTTATGAGTAATCTTTTGGAGGGTGTTACTAGTGGTTCTGAACCGGGTTCTCATAACGAAATTCCAGCATTGGGCAATATAGGTTGCAGCGATCAGTGGTCTCCAAACACCTTGGAATATGTACTATCAGGCTTAGGGGACCTCATGCCATCTCCAACCAATGTTATTGAACAGACTGGGAGTGGTGTGTTATTGACAATTCTATGTCACCCCCCCCACCATTCCGTTTAATGATATAGCTAGTACTAGTAGTAGTAATACAACAACACCAGTATCCCATCTTCCAGATTTTTTTCTGTCCAACTCTGCCTTGAACCACACAAAGGTCTAAAGCGCCAAATTCGGTGATCCCTTAAAATCTCTTGTTTCGGGGGATATAATAACATATCCCTCGACAATTAAACATTCATATAATAATAAGATTCGAGCCGTTCTTTAACAACAGATGGGGGCGTGGGGGGGTGGGGGTCAGTTTAAAAGCATTAATAGCACTAACAATTTTTTTTCAAATGAAAATGCGAGCGAGCTGTATTCAAAATACTTGCACAGAGAGATGTTGGCAATTCACCCGCATTTATCAAATTATGGGGAGGTTTTTCTAAATTGGGCTAATAGTATTCAAAATAAGTAGGAAAATTATAACGAGGGGGGTAGTGGATCTGTGGTTTTATTTATTGAAAGTTTAAATGTTATTATATGTAGGTTTAAAAAGGATTTTATTGTAAGAGGTGGGCATGGGAGAGGGAGGGCAATTGAATTAAAAGATCATTCAGATTTAGAGGGGTGTAGGGAGATACAACGAATCTGTTTCGATACGAGGCTGCTTTGTTTCAAGTATGCATTTTTAATTGCAGCATACAGACCACTTCAAAAAGATGCATCTAAGAAAAAGTTGGATAAATGGTAGTTAATGGTAGGGAGGGTTCAAAGTTCCCCAAAGTAGATTTTAATTATTTAAATGGTCAATTTTCTGTGACACTAAAAGGAATAGATATTTTTGAGCGGGGTAATGCACATTTAAAGATTTGTGTCACGGTGTTACAGTATGAACCAGAATTTGAGGAGGGCCAGCGTTCTGATAAGAAGGGTGTATTATTTCCAGTGCGGGCTCCTTCAATTGAATCAGTAGAACATTGGATGTGGCTTCTATACACCCCAACCACACTCTCCGATTCGATAGGTCATTTCAATCCAATTACGGATATTAGTAGGGTTATATGTGCAAGTAAAAAGAGAGGTGGTGTGTGTTATTACTGTCCAACATGCCTCTCAGGGTTATGGACTGATTTAAAGTTAAAGCATCACATGAAACACTGTAAACGTCATGGATACCAGGCTGTGGAGACGGTAAGCGGAGATAGAGTGATCTTACGTTTTAAAAATTCTCAAAACACGCTCTTGCAGAGCAATCAAAACGCTTTGGAATGCGAGGCGATGCTGACAAACGTGTATAATTCGTCAAACTTAAAATGTTTTACAATATATGAATCAATAGGGGTTTCTAACAGTCCCACGCAACGAAATTCCAACAATACCATGCAAGTGCTGGATGTAGTTGAGATGTTGAGTGACGGTGAAGACTGAATGCGCTCGGCATTGGTCAGTCTAATCAAAACAGCGAACGGTGCAATTTCGCGCCTTCGTTATACAAACTATCCTATGCTCCTATCACCAGATGACATAGTGGCCATTAAAAATCGTAAAATATGTTGGGTTTGCAAGGGAGAACTTGATGATGGTGTTGGGAATGGGGGAGGAGGAAGGTGATCGACCATGATCATTTGTGGCAGGAAATTACATCGGGGGGGAGTAACTTTAGAGGGGTAACCCATCAGTCATGCAATTTAAACGTTAGACAACAATATTTCGTACCTGTTTTTATGCACAATTCCAATTACCACTTAAAGTTTGTTTTACCGGCGTGGGCCCGCATTGCCAATGGTGGAGTTGTAGATAACGCATGGATAGATGGCTCTTTTTCGTATAATATCATACCCAAATCATCGGAGAAGCTACTGCTGCTAGAATTCATGTGGAAAACATTTGACAAGGGTAACACATGCCTGATTAAAATCCGTTTTTTATACTCTTTCAGCTTCTTCCCCAAATCTTTAAGTCAATTGATTCAGGTGCAGACACGTGACACTTTTGATAGCTTCCCCCTCCTCAAACAGCGCGTCCCCGATGATGAAATGTATGATTTATTAACGTGTAAGGGTATATATCCATATGATTATTACAACTCTGGCTCGAGGCTAGATGAGGTGTCACTACCGCCCATTGAAGCTTTTTACAATTCTCTTACTGAGTGTGAGTGCACCACTAGCGACTACGAATTTGCTAAGTGGGTATGGGCAATGGGTGGGCGTAAAAATGGGGGGTATTATTGTAAACTATACTTGGCCAGTGACGTACTCACTCTTCTGGACACTGTGTGCAAAAATACGGATAAAATCTATGTAGAATTCGAGTTGTATTTAGTTTATTTTTTTTCCGATCCTATTCTTGTGAGTGAATTGATACTTAAACTCAGTACATAAGAAATAGGTCTGATCGCTAACATTTATAAACATCCGTTTTTAGAGACATAAATGACGGATGGTTACTTTTATCGCTGGGACTGCATCACAAAAACTGAACCACCTAGACTGCGCACCGGTGAAAAATCTGATGCGGTTTTTTTGGATATGAATTCCCTTTACACATCGGCAATGTCTCACTACTGTTTGCCGTATGGCAATTATAAATGGCTTGTAAATCCATGTGCTTCGAATTTCCCCGACATTGCCAGTGTTGAGGAGAATGGGGCACAGGAATCGTTTTATGAAATTGACGGTGAAATACCCATGGAAATCCATGACTCGGTAAAAGACTTCAATTTTCCGTGCATAAATAGACCGGTGGGTAGGGACTCTCTGAGCCCCTACAATTGATCTTTAGTAGAGGACGGGAGTATGCACTGGGTACCTTCAAAACAAAAACTAATTGCCGACCTCAACCCGAAACAGAATATCGTTGTTCATCACGTGCTATTGGAATGGATGGTGTCTAATGGTTTTAATGTCACAAAGATTCATAGAGACCTCAAATTCGATCAAAAGCCTTACATGAAAACTTTTATTGACACATTTGTCAGTAAGAGTTCACAAGCGAAAACGAAGGTTGAAAAAGAAGTCTATAAACTCATTTAGAACTCAGTTTTTGGTAAAATGTACGAGAGGCTACGATATAAAAGTCGATGTTACATTGTAATCAATCCCAGAGATTGTTCTTGAATCATTGCGGATCCAAACTTCAAAACATCCACAATCATAGACTCTGATATGGTGCTCCTACACCGTAAGAAAAGAAGCATTGTATTAAATAAAAATATTGCAGGTGGAAGTGCAATAGCTGAAATATCCAAGAAACTCATGCTGTCGTTTTATTATAATGTATGCAAGGTACAGTGGCCAATTGAGGGACAAGTTCAAGTGTATTATGGGGACACTGATTCACTCCTGTTAAAAGTTAAAACTAAAAATCTATTGAATGATATGGAAAATAGTGAGTAAATTAGCTCACGAATGGACTACACTAATTGGGACGAATCCCTCTACCCAGAGCAAGTGAAACACCAGGCCCCAAATCAATTGTTAATGCTAAAATCTGAAACGGGTAGTGATCTGATATCCAGTGGTGTGTTTCCTGGTCCGAAGGTATACTGTGTGGAAACGCACAGCAAGGATATCAAACAAGTTTGCAAGGGGGTATCTACACACTTTGTAAAAAATAATTTCGACGTGAGTGTGTATAGAAACTTTTTGGAACGTAGTTTAGTGCCAAGGGTGAAGTCATGGCGATTCGCTCTTTACAATTTAAAAACTACACAGTTAGAGTTGAGAAAAACGCCATGTCGGCCATATCGGACAAAGTCTATGTACTTGAGGATGGTGTGAAGGTACTACCACACGGTCATTATTTAATTTCAGACCGAGTTGAATGTATAGAGTACAGAAAGCAACTCGGTTTAGAAAAATTAACTTAAATTCATTAAAAAAAAAGTGTAAATTGGGTGGGAGGTTTTTTTTTGGGTAATTGAGTGTTTTTAAATTCTTTTTTAATTCTTTTTTCTATATAACAAATAATTTTCAATGTGTATGTGTTTGTGCAAGGCAGATCAATTTCCAGTATTTAACGCCCTCGGCCTGGGCCCACCGCCGCGGGCCCCCGCTTCCCGGCCCCGCGGCACTTCTCGTGGCGCGTCTTGGCCCACCGCAGTGGGCCCTCGGCTGCCACAGCGGGCATCCCCGGGGGGAGGGGTGGGATCCAAAAATTTAAAATGCAGTAAATAAAAGTGATATTATTTCAAGTGCTTTATTCTAATAAATATTGTATTTTTTATATAAATAAATAAACAAAAAAAAGTGTATTTATTTATTTAAGTGTTTTTTTTCTCTGTGCCTATGTAAATGTTGTATTTTTTATTATAAATAAATTTAAAAAAAGTGTATTTATTTATGTGTTTTTTCTATGTTCATATGTAAATGTTATATTTTTCATTACAAATAAAATAAAAAAGTGTATTTTTTCATGTTTAATGTGCGTTCATGTTCCATGTAGTATTTTTTTTTTAAGTATTGTTACTTTTTTTATGCATATAATAAAAGAAAATATGATTCTTTATTCGTCTTCTTCTTCTTCTCATTATTATTCTTGAACGGAGTAGTGATAGGAAAATTATTTATTCAGTAGACAGCCATAGTCTACAGCTAGTTGTCTAGGTGAACTGTTGAAGGGAACATGTATCAATTTAAAACGCCATTCAGATCGTTTCTGTGTGGACCGTCAATGTCAGGTAAAACAACACTCTTAACTAAAATAATTAAAAATTGCGATAAAATGTTTGTGAAAAAGCCGAAAAAAATCTACTATTGTTACAATATTTGGCAGGAGTCATACGATTAAATAAAAGCAATTGCTGCCACTACGGGTTTGGTGCAGATACAATTCATGCAGGGACTTGATGTTTTCAGCATTATTGAACCAAACTCTTGGCTGATTATTGACGATTTGGCTGAATCTATTGAACAATGGTCCCAGGAAATGCTACAACTGTTCACTGTTCGCTCTCATCATGAACAGATTTCCATTACTCTGGTTCTACACAATCTCTTTCATCAGAGCAAATGTATGCGAACACTTGCATTGAACTGCACCTATTATATCATCTACAGAGTTATTCGTGATTCTAGCTCACTAATAACTCTCAATAAACAAATCTATCCAGTTGCCCCCAAATTTTTGCTCTCAGCATACAATCAGGCAACTAATAAACCCTACGGCTAAGCACTATTGGATCTTAATAAAAATACACCCGAGGATCTGTGTGTACTCACCGATATTTTCGACAATGAAATTACAGTATATTTCCCCGTGAGCACTAGAAATACCTATTAGTTGCTATCATGACACTGAAGAAACTACATGAAAATAGACATCTGTTTTCAGTTCTAAGCAGTTCAAAACCCACACCTAGAAAAGCCATACTCAAACATGTTATTGACATTGATTTCATTAATATAATATCTGACCTTTGTTTAAATTTGATGGAGGGTAACATTCAACTGCCAGAAGCATATAAACAGCAGGTAAAATAACATTGTTCCAGTGTATGTACATTGGCCTCTAAAAAGAAAGGAAAGAATTTTAAAAAGAAACGACTTCTTCAGGCGGGCGTTAGCTTTTTCACACTTTTACTGCGAATAATTGCAGGACTTGTAAACATTTTTCTCTAGAGAATGGCAAAACCCTATAAATTGACTCCAATAGAACTCGCTCTCTCAACCGTGGAACACTTTGAGAACAATCTGAGTAAATTCCTTGACAATGAGAATATTGAGGCTGATAAGAATCTGCTTTTACTTCAAGATGCACTTTGCCGAGTGGACAAACATAAAGCCTATCATTTAAAGGACACTGCTCGTATTGATCATAAAAAAGAACTATTTTCTCAGGAATCTGCTGCTGGAACACAATTAAAGAAGGAGGAATTGGATTCGATTGTATTTAAATTTGTAAAAATATGCCCCAAAAATTATGTGGAAAAATGAACACGACCCGCAACTTATCTCGCGGAGAGTATTCAAGATGATATTCAAGTTGAGAACAATGGAAAAGGGATTATAATTAAGGGCAAGAGCTATAATCTGCTTGATTTAATCTATGACATGGTTACAAATCGTAAAGGACTATTATCATTTGACGCTCATCTATAAAACTTTCTAAAAACATTAAACTTCCCCAAAAGTCTTATTAGCAATAGACAAATTCTAAAAAAATTAAATGAACATGCATCATCAACGACATCATTAAAACAAGAACATGAAGAAGAAGAAGAAGAGGTTAAATCAATCTTGAGAAATATTAGCACACCTAGCGAAAACTTGATCATATGGGTAAGTGAAACTTAAAAACTTATTGTATCATCATCACCTCCCAGTATACAAAAGGCTAGTAGAAGTTACTCAACGCGTTTAGGTCCAAAATTTTTGAAATTCAGAATGATGCTCGTTAAGAATTGATGAGACAGTGAGTTTAAGTTCCCCCCACTCTTTCCAAAGTCACTGGTGTTCACACTAAAAGTGTACAAGATTATCTACAAAATGAATCAAGTTACACTCTACATAGAAATCATAGACTTCGTGCCAATCAATATCGAAAAACTAAAGCCTTTTACCCGTTGTATATAATGCAAGCAGATCTCCTGACTCTAGATGAGATTCAACGACGTCACAATACACCGAACAAGTACATTCTACTTGCAATCAGTGTTTATAGTCGTTATGCATATGCGATTCCATTGCGATCAAAGAGAGGCTTTGAAGTTGCTCAGGCCATTGAAAGTATTTTAGAACAGGATTCGTATAAAAAAATTCAAACGGATCGTGGTAGTGAATTTGTTAATCCTCATGTTGCAAAAGTACTAGAGAAATATAGTACACTGCTCTATCATAGTCATAGTCCTATAAAGGCTGCATCGGCCGAACGATTGATAAAAACTATTCGACTTTTAATTTCAAAATATTGTACATTGAAAAATACATCGAATTTTATTCATGATTTAGATAACATCATGTTGATTTATAATCACAGAGCTCATCGATCATTGTCCAGCTCTACACCAACGGAAGTTCATCATTCTGATCATGATACAATTGACACCTTTCTTAAACAATATTCCAATGAATCGGTTGTCAAGAAGAAAAATAAATTCAATGTTGGTTATACTGTTCTAATTAATAGAACAAATAATGTTTATGAAAAGGGGGATTACTTGTGGTCCACAGAACTTTTTAAAGTGGCAAAAAACCTAGACACTAAACCTATAACTTATCGGTTTCGCGATACCAAAGATGAAGATATTCTCGGCGGCTTTTATGACTATGAACTACAAAAAGTTAAAAATAATAGTGAAATCTATCAAATTGAAAAGATATCAAAGACACGTACTCACAGGGGTAAGAAACAGTTACTTGTTCGGTGGCTAGGATCAAACTCTGATTTTGATTCTTGGATCGGTGTTGAAGATATTGACAATGCCCAATGATTTCTATGTAACTTTCATGTCCAATTGTTTCCGATCCTCTCTACAACGACTTGAATACGACAAGTGATTTTTGGACAAAACTCTCCCCCGCCATCAAATTTGACGGTGCATATGAAGTGGCTCTTGTCGACTGTATTCTCAAAAATACTTATGACATCCTGAGAAAAGTTCTTGTTTATGATATAAACGTTATTCCATTCGATTGGACACTCTTTGTCGACTATGAATGGGTTTGAGGTACTTAAATCTAGCGAATATCCACATGCCAAATTGAAATATATTGAATACGATAATATGTCAGATTTGTGTCGTACAATCAATAGAAAAATCTCATATCGTAAGAATGGTAACTTCCATTTTAATTATTCATTTGAACATAATAGGATTTACCTTAACTCACCTGTTGACACCTAAAAAATTATTATCAATGATAGCCTAAGAGAAATGCTTGGCTTTAAACAGAGTATAATCGATGGTGAAAAATCTGGTAACGTTTACGAAATGGAGCGAGATATTTCTATTGATTATCCACCAGGTTTCTCCTTAGACACTTGCATATTCCTCTATGCATCCTTTGTGGAAACATCGAGGGTCGGTAATTCAAATGTCCCCCTCCTACGTGTTCTTGAACGAAAAACATCTCATGAACTTGTTCATCACTATAATATAAAGCATCTTCAGTATGTTCCTGTAAACACTTCGTATTTGCAACTCTGTCAGTTAACACTAAGAAGTGAATTGGGCGATCCTCTAGCAATAACAAAAGGCTTAGCAGTGATTATATGTCATTTTCGACCCATTGTTGGCGATAGCACAATCACCTAAAATGAACAATAGAAGAATTCCATTTGTCTGTCCCGATATCGATTGCTATGTTGGTGCTTTGAGTCCACGTCAAATAGGCAATGAATTGGACTACTACAAGGGGCGTACTACAATGTCTGGCTATGGTCTTGGTAGCTGGTTTGCTAGGCTATTTCGTTGTGCACTGCCCCTTGCCAGAAAATATCTTGTACCTGCTGCATCAAATTTTGCTGCCTCCACACTACAGGACTGGGGGTCGGGCAAGAATTTCAAGGAGAGTGTTAAGGAAAATATTAGATCTTCACCAAGAGCCGTTGGTGAGCAACTAAAAACTCGGCAAAATGGGAAAGGATTGAAAAGGATGCGTGCACGTCATTCACTCATCAGTCTCCATCCAGGTGAGAAGCGAAGAACATCAAGAAGGACTGTGAGGACTAAAACAAAGAAGATCAATAGGCTGAACAAGAAACAGAAAAAGATTGTTAGACCAAAGGAGGATTTCTTCTCTTAAGATGACTTATCTCCCCCAAAAGGAAGCTTATGCATCAATTAGTTCCTCATTGAATCTATTCAATGCTGAAAATGTTGATGTCAGTGTCAAGTATGGTTACTATGAACAGTTTTCATCCCCAACAACCCCTCTCGGAAAATATACACTTTCAAATATTTTCCAATGAAGACTATTTCATTGATTTGTCATCAACATTTATTGATTTAAATGTTGCGGTGAAGAAAAAGTCAGATAATACAACTCCAAATGCTGGCGATGGTCTCTCCTACGAGAACTGTATTCTACACAACCTATTCAAACAAATTAATGTATTTATTAATGGTACTTTGGTGAGCACTAGTAATAATTTATCCAACTATGCAAGCTACATACAATTTATGATGATGACACCAAAGGCATACAAGAAGTTGAGAGGACAGTCATTGGGCTATGAATATTGATCAGGTGTTGATACTGACGGTGAGTTGACCACTGCAGTGACCCAGGAGTATCATCTGGTTGGAAAATTAAATCATGAGATATTCAATATATCCCAATGGTTACCCCCACATGTCAAGATTGACATAAAGTTACAGATGGCCCCATCAAATTTCATTTTGAGAAAAACACTTCCTGCAGCACCCGATGCAAATGTCATTATCACATCGGCAATTCTCCATGTCTGAAAACAACAAGTTAAGAGCTCTGTTGCATTGGCAGTGGAAAGTCTAAGAGCCAATGGCAACAACATTAAACTTCTTGTCCCCCATACGATCACCAATCAACGTCACATTGCCACCGGCTCTCGTAGCTATAGAGATTCATCATTATTCAATGGAGAAATCCCATCAAAATTGGCTTTGGCCTTTGTAAAGAGTGGCAGTGCTGTTGGATCCTGGACTGAATCCCCCCATGATTTTAATTTTTTCGGTCTATCTAGCCTTGTGTGTAAAGTGAATGGTATTCCACTGTACACTCTATCTTTTGACAAAAAATCCTATAGAACTCTGTACGAGTTGACCATGCAATCCCTAGATCATGACTCTCAACTATTTGAAAATGGAATAACCGATTCAATGTTTTCAAAAAATCATGGGGTAATTGTTTTGGACTTGTCGGGGACTCAGGATATGAACATAGTACGAACAGGGAATGTACGTTAAGAGTGTACATTTGCCGATGCTCTGACTGAGAGTATCACGCTAATATCACTGAGTCAATTTGAAACTTATTGGGAAATCACACCCGACGGCAGTGTTCTACTAGACTTAGCACCATGAACACAAACCAAATAATCAACTTATTTAGTATGGATCCATACATGTCCCAGTACAAGTCCTATTGCATACCTTCGGACTACATTGAAAAAATTCCAAGTGTTAACAATACCTTAATCATTGTTAATAGCAGTCCATCGACTTTGAAGACCGGTCATTGGCTACGTATATTTCACACAGGGAAGAATATTACATGTGTTTACTCTCTTGAGCAATTATGTATACTCTGAAAACCCTGCCTCCCCAGCTTTACTGAAAGTAGGTAGAAGAGTATCGAAACAAATCTACGACGACTACATGATTTGACTATTAAGACATGGGGGCGGCTTACACTCCTCTTGTTCATGTTCTCACGCCTTGGCGATACCTAAAAGCAGTTTCTCGGTTTCTACGTTGACTTACTTAGATTGAACGACTTTCTAGTGGAAAATATACTTACAAGTGTATTTAATATTGATTTTAGTGCCCTACGAATAAAATGTTCTAAAAATGTATTTGAAATTGTTTATTAATAAAAATTTATATACATGATAAAACGACTTTTCTACATTTTAGATTTCATCTTCTAGTCGGTATAGGTATTTGTCGACAACAACTAATGCAGGTAGATCATCTGAATTCACAGTATACTGATCCTAATGCAGTGCAATGTCAGCGTCACATTTTCTACAATAGAGTGTGACTTCACTCTTGTTATATCTCTGTGTATAGTCAATGATACTATTCTCATTCATTCTATAGAATTCACATGTTTCAATTTGCTTATTTGAAGCAATTTCACAAACAGTGTCCTCAAGTGTCGAATCACATTCCGTCAAAGCCAAATAAAAATCAGTGGACTTATAATCATAACACCCATTGTCTTCACAACGATGACGTAGAAACCATATTCTTTTGCTGTTCCAACAGTTGAATCGGTGACCCGGCTCCTCCTCCCAGAACAATCTAAAACCACGACGATACCAATCTCGTAGCAATAAACTAAAATCACGCTTAGGATTCTTTCCAACCATACCGGGATATGTATTCTCCCACTGATTACATTTATCATAATGGCAATTGGAGCATAGGTGGCCTCTAGGATGAGAGTCACACACCTCTTCAAGACAGGAATT
Source organism: Artemia sp. Qi Xiang Cuo (assembly GCF_049724085.1). Taxonomy (NCBI): domain Eukaryota; kingdom Metazoa; phylum Arthropoda; class Branchiopoda; order Anostraca; family Artemiidae; genus Artemia; species Artemia sp. Qi Xiang Cuo. The sequence continues at coordinate 28,885,570 of NC_142808.1, read as the reverse complement.
ACAACCTTTAATTTGTACAGCATATCCTTTATGCAATTTACACGGGTTGCATAATCTACACTTTTCAGCCTACTCATCAATCATTGTGCAATTCTCACATGATGACCAGCTGCCTAGTGTGTACATACATAGTGGACATGTATGGAACATTTTGTCATGTTTTGACACTCTCACTGCCACAATGAAACTGAGCTAGCAACAACAAAAGTTGTCGGAGATAGAGAGAGAGGAGTAAATCATCCCTGAGGACCATCTTTCTCATTAAAAAAGTCCTAAATTTCTAAACTAATGTTTAAAAGCATATCCACAATATCATTTTGCCGTGTCGTGATCAATATATCAATAAATTGTGTAAATGCATTTGAATCACGGCGTAAAAGCTTCATACAATCAGTTTTCATTATATCGACAAGCATTCCCCGAGAAAATATCTTCCTTTGAATAGACAGCTCTAGAAAATCGTCATCTAGAATCAAATGTTTTTCCATAAACACTAGATTCCCCAAGATTCGCTCTTTTTCAAATCTATCAATTTTTTTTAGTCCTAACACTCTCACAACCAACTTCAGACTAACCAGAATTTCTTTTTGTACTCTAGAAAATATACGCTAATCTACTATAGAAAGAAAAATACCTTTGATTTAGAAACAATTTTATTGAACATAATTACAATAATAATATTCACTGATACATTTTGTTCTCATCAATATATTTCGATAGGACATCTAATGCTGACCGAAGTTTATTTATATGGAGAATATTCACTTTTCCAGCAAAACATAGTTGCTCCTCCTTCTTAAACTTGCTTAATGATATCACGTATCTAGCATACAAACTATCCCATTCAAGGCATAGTCTACAGCCAGCGGTTATTTCCAGAGCCACATTGGGTACTCGTATATCGTTGCTGCTAATGTCAGCTCCATCATTAATCTCCAACAATGTGTATGCACCACTCATTTTTTTCTCTAGTAATATCTTATCAACTAGACTACTTTCTCTGAATGTAACTATCCAGCCAATATGTATTCTATTAAAACTTATTCCTTTTATTCAAACACAAATCACCAATCAATTTATCTTATATTGAACAACCTCTAATGTCTCTGTTGTGCCCATAAAAATGTCTTAATCTAACGGTACATTCATTGTGCAATTGACAAAAATAACAAAAACCTTGCCAACTTTTAAAATTTTCACGCGTGAGTTTAATGACACAGCCATGGGTTTTTCTTGCGCAATTCCAATGTATATTTTCATGTAGGTTTTCAATTTATTACACTTTTGACCATATTCTTGTAGGGTTGAATGTAGGGTTTAAAGTACTAGATAGGTTACTACTAATACTGCTAGGAACTTAGTTTTTAGCAGTTTCAAATGGTATTATTTTTCTTGTTCTATTTATATGAATTACTTCATTGTATTTAAACAAATGAATGCAATGTATTTATCGATAAGAACATCCTATTGCACAGCTTGTGATGGTTTCAGTTATGTACAAGATCAAAAGTCTGTCTCATTATCAACTCCTGAATCTTTACTGTGAAGTTTTGATTTTGTTCAAATGTTTAAAGAAAATTTGCAATTGGAAAAAAACGATTTTTCAAAGCACTAAAAAACTTTCGTTTAATGAGCAGGGCGTTGAAAAGGGGGCAGTCCCTCTAATATACGAAGTAATTTCAATTTGTTTTGAGTTTTAAACTTGCTCCTTACTTAAGTTGAAAAATCTTTTCTATTTGTTTAATTACATTTCATGAGATTGTGGAGACTTATGAATGCAATGCTTTTGGTAACGCAGAAAAAAGATCAATATTTCAATGATCTCTGTTTGGCTTTTGATGTTAATCAAATAGTTCATGATAACTGACTGTAAGTAATGAGAAATTATAACGTATATGAGGGGAGTTACCCCCTCCTCAACACCTCGCTCTATTAATTCTTTCCCAATTATTTAAAAAGCACTTCTGGAACACAAAGGTCGTTTAATTAGAGCCATATATAACTTTTTTTAAAGTTCTGAAAAACCTTAGCATGTAGATCGAGTTGTTGAAGAGGGGGCATCCCTACTCATAGAGGCCTACATAATAATTTCTGTTGTTTTTTAAGTTTTATTGTTGCTCCTTACTTTCAGTTGAAAAATTTTGTTTTTTTTAATTTAATGATGCTTAGAGACAAATATTTTTCTATAGGCAATGGAAAAAGTATATCAATGAAAGTAAAAGTATATAAAAATTAAAAAAGTAAGAAATTACAAAACAATAGACGAAAAAATAGACTACTTACAAAAGCTAATATGTAAACTCCCAGATGTCTGTTCTGTTGAGCAATGTCGAAGCGTTGGACGAATATTTTTTAGCCATATCGACAGTTTTGAATTTGGTTATCAAACACCAAAATATATAATACCTTTAGACTACTCAATGTTTATAAAAAGTAACGCATTATCAAAGCAGTTTGGTCAAAGTAAAACGCCAAAACTAAGATTAAGAAAATCAAATAAAAATTTTTATTAGATATTTTCGATTTAATTTTGAATACCAAAAACCAATATATTAGTAGTAAGTACCTATGCAATTTACGGAGACGTATAGCCACTACTCTTTTCTTCCTTATTAGTTTAATATCATGAAGAAGGTTTAACGGCGATTCCGTAGATATGATAGTTTGGATTCTATGGAAGCTCTACACCTTTTCAAAGAGAGTGAGTACTACGCTTTACTTCTTCGATGTGTTCTGTATAATACACAAGTGGCGTTTGAACAGTGTTGTCAATTTAAAAAAGAGTTTAACAATACACTATACTAAAAAGTTGATACTAAGAGTGATGTAGATGGCAAGAAAAGAATTTTAACAATGAATAGCTTTACTTCTTCGATGTGTTCTGTATAATACACAAGTGGTGTTTGAACAGTGTTGTCAGTTTAAAATATGGTCTAACGTTATAGTATACTAAAAAGTTAATACTAAGAGAGATGTAGATGGTAAGAAAAGAATTTTAATAAAGAAATTCAGAACAATCCATATAAATCCATACAGATAAAGTTGTGAGTTAAACATGAGTATTAACTATCTTGGATAATAAGCACCAACGACCCTAACCACCAGGGACTTCAACCCTCCAAAGAACCCCTATCCCCCAACTCCCAGGGGGCCCCTCCTTTCCAACTTTTTGCCCTCCCCCCTCCTCATTTTTGTTTTATTTTTTTTAACATATATTTTTTTCAATTTTTTTTTACATGTCTTCGAATGAGATGAAACAAGCTTAAATTCAGAATTGTTTTATCGTGGTTTACCTTGTCAAAGTTACATTCTCTTGATTTTTCAAAGTTCATTTTGAATTTCTTTACTTGAAATGCAATAGTTTGAATATTTCAGTTGTCTTTTGTAGTGCTTTACCTTGTCACAGTTACATTCTCTTGATTTTTCAAAGTTCATTTTGAATTTCTTTCATTGAAATGCAAGAGTTGGATTATTTCAGAAGTTTTTTTTCGTGGTTTACCTTGTCACAGTTACATTCTCTTAATTTTTCAAAGTTCATTTTGAATTTCTTTCGTTGAAATGCAAGAGTTGGAATATTTCAGCAGTGTCTTGTTGTACTTTACCTTGTCACAGTTACATTCTTTGATATTTCAAAGTTCACTTTGAATTTCTTTCGTTGAAATGCAAGAGTTGGAATATTTCAGTAGTGTTTCTTCATGGTTTACCTTGTCACAATTACATTCTCTTAATTTTTGAAAGTTCATTTGAATTTCTTTCGTTGAAATGCAAGATTTGGAATATTTCAGTAGTGTTTTGTTGTGCTTTACCTTGTCACAGTTACATTCTCTTGATTTTTCGAAGTTCATTTTGGATTTCTTTCCTTGAAATGCAAGATTTGGAATATTTCAGTAGTGTTTCGTCGTGGTTTACCTTGTCACAGTTACATTCTCTTGATTTTTCAAAGTTCATTTTGTATTTCTTTCCTTGAAATGCAAGAGTTGAAATATTTCAGTAGTGTTTTGTTGTGCTTTACCTTGTCACAGTTACATTCTCTTGATTTTTCAAAGTTCATTTTGAATTTCTTTCGTGAAATGCAAGAGTTGGAATATTTCAGTAGTATTTTGTCGTGGTTTACCATGTCAAAGTTACATTCTCTTGATTTTTCAAAGTTCATTTTGAATTTCTTTCGTGAAATGCAAGAGTTGGAATATTTCAGTAGTGTTTTGTCGTGGTTAACCTTGTCACAGCTACATTCTCTTGATTTTTTAAAGTTCATTTTGGATTTCATTCCTCGAAATGCAAGAGTTGGAATATTTCAGTAGTGTTTGGTCGTGGTTTACCTTCGGCGCGCCGAAGGGGGTCATTAAATAGTGGAATTTATGAAGAAATTTATGAAGAAATTCAAAATGAACTTTGAAAAATCATGAGAATGTAACTGTGACAAGGTAAATCACGACAAAACACTATTGAAATAATACACCTCTTGCATTTCACGAAGAAATTCAAAATGAACTTAGAAAAATTAAGAAAATTTAACTCTGACATTGCAAACTACAACAAAACACTACTGAAATATTCCAACTCTTCCATTTCACGAAAAGAATCCAAAATAAAATTTGTAAAATCAAGAGAATGTAACTGTGACAAGGTAAAGCACAACAAAACACTACTGAAATATTCCAACTCTTGCATTTCAACGAAAGAAATCCAAAATGAACTTTGAAAAATCAAGAGAATGTAACTGTGACAAGGTAAAGCACAACAAAACACATTTCAACGAAAGAATTCCACAAAGAACTTTGAAAAATCAAGAGAGTGTAACTGTGACACGGTAAACCACGACAAAACACTACTGAAATATTCCAACTCCTGCATTTCAACGAAAGAAATTCAAGATGAACTTCGAAAAATCAAGAGAATGTCACTGTGACAAGGTAAACCATGACAAAACACTACTGAAATATTCCAACTCTTTCATTTCGCGAAAGAAATTCAAAATGAACTTTGAAAAATACAGAGAATGTAACTATGACAAGGTAAACCACGACAATACACTACTGAAATATTCCAACTCTTGCATTTCAACGACAGAAATCCAAAATGAACCTTGAAAAATCAAGAAAATGTAACTATGACAAGGTAAACTACGACAAGACACTACTGAAATATTCCAACTCTTGCATTTCAATAAAAGAAATTCAAAATGAACTTTGAAAAATCAAGAGAATGTAACTGTGACAAGGTAAAGCACAGCAAAACACTACTGAAATATTCCAACTCTTACATTTCAACGAAACAAATTCAAAATGAACTTTGAAAAATTAAGAGAATGTAACTTTGACATGGTAAACCACGACAAGACACTAGTGAAATATTCCAACTCTTGCATTTCAACGAAAGAAATTCAAAAAGAACTTTGAAAAATCAAGAGAATGTAACTGTGACAATGTAAAGCACAACAAAACATTACTGAAATATTCCAACTCTTGCATTTCAACGAAATTAATCCAAAATGAACTTTGAAAAATCAAGAGAATGTAAGTTTGACAAAGTAAACCACAACAAAACACTACTGAAATAATCCAACTCTTGCATTTCAATGAAAGAAATTCAAAATGAACTTTGAAAAATCATGAGAATGTAACTGTGACAAGGTAAATCACGACGAAACACTATTGAAATAATCCAACTCTTGCATTTCAATGAAAGACATTCTAAATGAACTTTGAAAAATTAAGAGAATGTAACTGTGACAAGGTAAACCACAACAAAACACTATTGAAATATTCAAACTCTTGCATTTCAATGAAAGAAATTCAAAATGAACTTTGAAAAATCAAGTGAATGTAACCGTGACAAGGAAAACCATGACAAAACACTATAGAAATATTCCAACTCTTGCATTTAAACGAAAGAAATCCAAAATGAACTTTGAAAAATTAAGAGAATGTAACTGTGACATGGTAAACCTCGACAAAACACTACCGCAATATTCTAACTCTTGCATTTCAATGAAAAAAATTCAAAATGAACTTTGAAAAATCAAGAGAGTGTAACTGTGACAAGGTAAACCATGACGAAACACTACTGAAATATTCCAACTCTTGCATTTCAACGAAAGAAATTCAAAATGAACTTTGAAAACTCAAGAGAATGTAACTGTGACATGGTAAACCACGACAAAACACTACTGAAATATTCCGACTCTTGCATTTCACGAAAGAAAGTCAAAATAAACTTTAAAAAATCAAGAGAATGTAACTGTGAAATGGTAAACCACGACAAAACACTACTGAAATATTCTAACTCTTGCATTTCACGAAAAAAATTCAAAATGAACTTTGAAAAATCAAGAGAATATAACTGTGACACGTTAAAGCACAATAAGCCACGACTGAAATATCCCAAGTCTTGCATTTCAATGAAAGAAATCCAAAATGAACTTTGAAAAATTAAGATAATGTAACTGTGACACGGTAAACCACGACAAAATACTACTGAAATATTCCAACTCTTGCATTTCAACGAAAGAAATTCAAAATGAACTTTAAAAAATCAATAGAATGTAACTGTGACAAGGTAAACCACTACAAGACACTACTGAAATATTCCAACTCTTGCATTTCAATGAAAGAAATCCAAAACGAACTTTGAAAAATCAACATAATGTAACTGTGACAATGTAAACCATAACAAAACACTACTGAAATATTCCAACTCTTGCATTTCAACGAAAGAAGTCCAAAATAAACTTTTAAAAATCAAGAGAATGTAGCTGTGACAAGGTAAACCATGACAAAACACTACTGAAATATTCCAACTCTTGCATTTCAAGGAAAGAAATCCAAAATGAGCTTTGAAAAATTAAGAGAATGTAACTGTGACAAGGTAAACCACGATAAAACACTACTGAAATATTCCAACTCTTGCATTTCACGAAAGAAATTCAAAAGGAACTTTGAAAAATCAAGAGAATGTAGCTGTGACAAGGTAAACCACGACAAAACACTACTGAAATATTCCAACTCTTACATTTCAAGGAAAGAAATCCAAAATGAACTTTGAAAAATTAAGAGAATGTAACTGTGACAAGGTAAATCATGACAAAACACTACTGAAATATTCCAACTCTTTCATTTCACGAAAGAAATTCAAAATTAACTTTGAAAAATAAAGATAATGTAACTGTGACAAGGTGAAGCACAAAAAAACACTACTGAAATATTCCAACTCTTGCATTTCAACGAAAGAAATCCAAAATGAACTTTGAAAAATCAAGAGAATTTAACTGTGACAAGGTAAAGCACAACAAGACACTACTGAAATATTCCAACTCTTGCATTTCAAGGAAAGAAATCCAAAATAAACTTTGAAAGAATCAAGAGAATGTAACTGTGACAAGGTAAAGCACAACAAAACACTACTGAAATATTCCAACTCTTGTATTTCAACGAAAGAAATTCAAATGAACTTTGAAAAATTAAGAGAATGCAACTGTGACAAGGTAAACCATGAAGAAACACTACTGAAATATTCCAACTCTTGCATTTCAATGAAAGAAATTCAAAATGAACTTTGAAAAATCAAGAGAATGTAACTGTGACAAGGTAAATCATAACAAAACACTACTGAAATATTCCAACTCTTGCATTTCAACAAAAGAAATCCAAAAATGAATTTTGAAAAATCATGAGAATGTAACTGTGACAAGGTAAACCACGACAAAACACTACTGAAATATTCCAACTCTTACATTTCAAGGAAAGAAATCCAAAATGACCTTTGAAAAATCAAGAGAATGTAACTGTGACAAGGTAAACCACGACAAAACACTACTGAAATATTCCAACTCTTGTATTTCAAGGAAAGAAATCCAAAATTAACTTTGAAAAATTAAGAGGATCTAACTGTGACAAGGTAAACCACGACAAAACACTACTGAAATATTCCAACTCTTGCATTTCACGAAAAAAATTTAAAAGGAACTTTGAAAAATCAAGAGAATGTAACTTTGACATGGTAAACAACGACAAAATACTACTGAAATATTCCAACTCTTGCATTTCACGAAATAAATTCAAAATGAACTTTGAAAAATCAAGAGAATGTAATTGTGACAAGGTAAAGCACAGCAAAACACTACTGAAATATTTCAACTCTTGCATTTCAAGGAAAGAAATCCAAAATGAACTTTGAAAAATCAAGACAATGTAACTGTGACAAGGTAAACCACGACAAAACACTACTGAAATATTCCAAATCTTGCATTTCAAGGAAAGAAACCCAAAATGAACTTCGAAAAATCAAGAGAATGTAACTGTGACAAGGTAAACCACGACAAAACACTACTGAAATATTCCAACTCTTGCAGTTCAACGAAAGAAATCCAAATTGAACTTTGAAAAATCAAGAGAATCTAACTCTGACACGGTAAAGCACAAAAATACACTACTGAAATATTCCAACTCTTGAATTTCAACGAATGAAATTCAAATGAACTTTGAAAAATAAAGAGAATGTAACTGTGACAAGGTAAACCATGAAGAAACACTACTGAAATATTCCAAATCGTAAAAATCGAAGATTAGATTTTAATGAAAATCACACCGTCAGATTCAGCGTATCAGAAAACCCTATTACATAGGTTTCAAGCTCATATCTGCAAAAATCTGCAACTATTTCTGCAACGTATTTTTTGCCAGAAGAAAAATATACGAATATAGAAGTTCGTTTCGTAAGTTAACTTGTAAATTACGTCAGAACCAAATTTAGAGAAAGCCATTTAGCAAAAGAAGAGTAAAATTTTTATGCAAATTTTGTTTACTTATTCAATGACGGTGAGCCAAAATAAAAGCTGCATTAACTAAAAAACGATCAAAAATTAAATAAAAAAACAAGTTTTTTAAACTGAAAGTAAGGAGCGACATTAAAACCTTTACGCTAAAGTTTGACTCTGTCTCACAACTTTATTTTCTAAAACAATAAAAAACTTTAGCGCAAAGAGCGAGGCGTTGAGGTGGGGACAGCCCATTTCATATACGGAATAATTTCTGTTCGTTTTAAGTTTTAATGTCGCTCCTTACTTTCAGTTTAAAAAACTTGTTTTTTTTTATTTAATTAACATATAGTATTGGTTATTGGGAAGTATACAGACGTTTTCAGATGGGATTTTTTCTGATAGTGGGGGGGGGGGAGGAATGGGTCGGGGGTTATGTGGGAGAATCTTACCATGAAGGAAGTTTTCATGGGAGAAGGGACATTGCTATGAAGGAGGCACCGGATTTCCCAGAATTATTTAAATAAAGATCAGAAATTAAATATAAAAAAACAAGTTTTTTTACTGAAAGTAAGGAGCAACATCAAAGCTTAAAACGACAGAAAACATTACGTATATGATTGGGTTCATCCCCTAGTCAATACCTCGCTCTTTAAGCCAAAGATTATTTAGCACTTTCATAAGAGCTATTTATTCTAATTAACTGCCTTTGTGATTAAGGGGTCATTTTTCAAGAATTGGAACAAAATTCAAACTTTAGCTTAAAGAGCAAGGTATTAACTAGGGGACGAACCCTCTTATATACGTATTAAAAATATAAGAATATAGAGGTTCGTTACGTAAGTTAATTCGTAAGTTATTTATATTTAATACTAATAAAAACGTTCGTAAATAAAATTAAACAAGTTTCGAGAAAGCCATTTAACCAAATAAAAGTAAAATTAATATACAAATTTCGTTTTGATTATTCATGTACGGTGAGCCAAAATCAAAACCTGCATTAATTCAAAAACGTTCAGAAATTAAATAAAAAAAACAAGTTTTTCTTAACTGAAAGTAAGGAGCCACGTTGAAAGTCAAAACGAACAGAAATTATTCCGTATGTGAAAGGGGCTGTCCCTTCCTCAACGCCTCGCTCTTTACGCTAAAGTTTGACTTTCTCAAAACTCTATTTTTTTAAACAATGAAAAACTTTACCGTAAAGAGTGAGGCGTTGAGGAGGGGACAGCCCCTTTCATATACGGAATAATATCTGTTCGTTTTAAGTTTTAACGTCGTTCCTTACTTCCAGTTAAAAAAAAAAACTTGTTTTTTTTTATTTAAGTCATACTAAGGATCAGGGTAATCAAACAGCTCGTGATAACGAACTGTAAGTAAGGAGAGACCCGGCTCAATGGTAACCGAGAATCTAGAAAACGATACCAATAGATACATCAAAAGAATAAGATTTTATTGGTGATTTCAAATATATAAGTTTCATCAAGTTTAGTCTTACCCATCAAAATTTACGTGCCTGAGAAAATTTGGCTGATTTTAGAAAAATGGGGGAAAGACCCCTAAGAAATATAGAACCTTAATGAATATCACACAATCATATTCAACGTATTAAACAACCCTACTATAGAGGTTTCAAGCACCTATCTACAAAAATGTGGAATTTTGCATTTTTTGTTAGAAATAAAAGATGATTTTAGAAAAATGGGGGAAAGACCCCCTAAAAAATATAAAACGTTAATGAAAATCACACAGTCATATTCAGCGTATTAAAAAACTACTGTAGAGGTTTCAAGCACCTATCTACAAAAATGTGGAATTTTGCATTTTTTTTGCCAGAAGAAAGATCACGGATGTGTGTATTTGTTTTTTTTTGCTTTTTTCCCAGGGGTGGTCGTATCGACTCAGTGGTCCTAGAATACCGTGGGAGGGCTCATTGGAGCGGAAATTAAAAGTTCTAGTGCCCTTTTTAACTGACCAAAAAATTGGAGGGCAACTAGGCCCCCTCCCATGCTCATTTTCCCAAAAATTTTGAGATAGCCATTTTGTTCAGCATGGTCAAAATTATGATAACTATGTCTTTTAGGTTGACTAAATCCCCCGAAGTTCCCGGGGGGAGGGCTGAAAGTTATGAACTTTACCCAATGTTAATATATAGTATTGTTTATTGGGAAGTATAGAGATGTTTTCAGGGGAGATTTTTTCTGGTAGGTGGGGGGGATGGGTCGGGTGTTATATGGGAGGATATTTCCATGAAGGAAACTTTCATAGGTACTTTCAAGTACTCATCCTTTTCATACTTTTAATACCCCAACACGAGTTTAGTTTTATTTTAGAGTTATAGTTAGAGTTTGAGTTATAGTTTAGTTTTAGTTAAGAGTTTTAGTTTAGAGTATAGAGTTTTAGTTTTGAGTCTTAGCTTAGAGTTATAGTTAGAGTTCTAGTTTAGTTTAGTAAGAGATTTGGTTTAGATTCTTAGCTTAGAGTTTTAGTTAGAGTTATAGTTTATAGTATTAGTTTAGACTTGTAGTTTAGAGTTTTAACCTAAAATTACAGTTTAGTTATAGTTAAAAGTTTTAGAGTTTAGAGTTTTAGCTTAGAGTCTTAGCTTAGAGTTTTTGTTACAGTTTTAGTTTAGCTTAGTTTTATTTACGAGTTTTAGTTTAGAGTTATAGTTTAGTTATAGTTGAGAATTTTAGAGTTTAGAGTTTTACTTATAGTCTTAGCTTAGAGTTCTAGTTAGAGTTATAGTTTAGTTTACTTTTAGTTAAGAGTTTTAGTTTAGAGTTGTTGTTTAGTTTTAGATAAGAGCTTTAGTTTGAAGTTTTAATTTGGTATTAGCTTACAGTTTTAGTTAGAGTTTAGTTTAGTTGTAGTTTAGAGTCTAGAGTTTAAAGTTAGAGTCTCAGCAATTAGAGTTTTAGTTAGAGTTATATCTTATTTTAGTGTTAGCTTAGAGTTTTAGTCAGTTATAGTTTAGTTTAGTTTTAGTTAATAGTTTTAGTTTAGACTTATAGTTTAGTTTTAGTTAAGAGTTTTAGTTTAGAGTTGTAGTTTAGTTTTAGTTAAGAGTTTTAGTTTAGAGTTTCCAGTATTAGCATAGAGTCTTAGCTTAGAGTTTTAGTTAGAGTTATAGTTTAGTTTAATTTCAGTTTAGAGTTGTAGTTTAGTTAAGAGTTCTAGTTTAGAGTTTTAGTTAGAGCTATAGTTTAGTTTAGTTTTAGTTAAGAGTTTTAGTTTAGAGTTGTAGTTTAGTTTTAGTTTAGAGTATAGAGTTTTAATTTTGAGTGTTAGCTTAGAGTTTTAGTTAGTTATAGTTTAGTTTAGTTTTAGTTAAGAGTTTTAGTTTAGACTCGTAGTTTAGTTTTAGTTAAGAGTTTTAGTTTAGAGTTGTAGTTTAGTTTTAGTTAAGAGTTTTAGTTTAGAGTTACGAGTATTATCTTAGAGTATTAGCTTAGAGTTTTAGTTAGAGTTATAGTTTAGTTTAGTTATAGTTAAGAGTTTTATTTTAGACTTGTAGTTTAGTTTTAGTTAAGAGTTTTAGTTTAGAGTTTAGAGTTTTAGCTTAGGGTTTTACCTTAGAGTCTTAGTTAGAGTTATAGTTTAGTTTAGTTTTAGTTTAGAGTTTAGAGTATTAGCTTAGATTCTTGGCTTAGAGTTTTAGTTGGAGTTATAGTATATTTTAGTTTTAGTTAAGAGTTTTAGTTTAGAGTTGTTGTTTAGTTTTAGATAAGACTTTTAGTTTAGAGTTCAGAGTTTTAGTTTAGAGTCTTAGCTTAGAGTTTTAGTTAGAGGTATAGTGTCGTATAGTTCTAGTTAAGAGTTTTAGTTTAGGGTTTTAGCTTAGAATGTAGAGTTTTAGTTAAGAGTCTTAGCTTAGAGTTTTAGTTAGAGTTATAGTTATAGTTTAGTTTTAGTTAAGAGTTTTAGTTTAGAGTTATAGTTTAGTTAAGAATTTTAATTTAGAGTTTAGAGTTTTAGTTTAGCGTCTTAACTTAGAGTTTTAGTTAGAGTTAAAGTTTAGTTTAGTTTTAGTTTAGAGTCTTATCTTAGAGTTTTAGTTAGAGTTATTGTTTAGTTTAGTTTTAATTCAAAGTTAAAGTTTAGTTTAGTTTTTGTTAAGAGTTTTAATTTAGACTCGTAGTTGAGTTTTAGTTAAGAGTTTTAGTTTTGAGTTGTAGTTTAGTTTTAGTTAAGAGTTTTAGTTTAGGTTTTTAGCTTCGAGTTAAGACTTGTAGTCTAGAGTCTTAGCTTGGAGTCTTAGTTAGAGTTATAGTTTTAGTTTAGTTTTAGTTAGGAGTTTCAGCTTAGAGTTTTAGTTTAGTTAAGGGTTTTGGTTTAGAGTTTAGAGTTTTAGTTTAGCGTCTATATTTTATTTTAGTTTTCATTAAGAGTTTTAAATTAGACTTGTAATTTAGCACACACGCGTTCGTAACCTAGCCTAAATTAACCTTAAAAATGAATAAAACCCGCTCTAAGTTAAGACGCTAAACTAAAACTCTAAATCTAAGCTAAAACTCCAAACAAAAACTAAACTAAAACTATAACTCGAACTAAAACTCTAAGCTAAAACCCTAAACTAAAACTCTTAACTAAAACTAAACTACAAGTCTAAATTAAAACTCTTAAAAAAACTAAACTAAAATATAGCGTGCGTAACCTAGCCTAAATTAACCTTAAAAAAGAATAAAACCCACTCTAAGTTAAGACGCTAAACTAAAATTCTAAACTCTAAACCAAAAATCTTAACTAAACTATAACTCTAAACTAAAACTCCTAACTAAAACTAAACTAAAACAATAACTCTAACTAAGACTCAAAGCTAAGACTCTAAACTAAAAGTCTTAACTCTAAGCTAAAACCCTAAACTAAAACTCTTAACTAAAACTAAATTACAACTCTAAAATAAAACTCTTAATTAAACTAAACTACGAATCTAAATTAAAACTCTTAGTGAAAACTAAACTAAATTATAACTCAGAATTAAAACTAAACTAAACTATAACTCTAACTAAAACTCTAAGCTAGGACTCGAACCTAAAACTCCAATCTCTAAACTAAAACTCTTAACTAAAACTAAACTAAACTATAACTCTAACTAAAACTCTAAGTAAAGACGCTAAACTAAAACTCTAAACTCTTAACTAAACTATAACTCTAAACTAAAACTCTTAACTAAAACTGAACTAAAACTATAACTCTAACTAAAACTAGTTTAGTTTAGAGCCAAGACACTAAACTAAAACTCTAAACTCTAAACTAAAACCCTAAACTAAAACTCTTAACTAGAACTAAACTAAACTATACCTCTAAATAAAACTCTAATCTAAGACTCTAAACTAAAACTCTAAACTCTAAACTAAAACTCTTAACTAAAACTAAACAACAACTCTAAACAAAAACTCTTAACTAAAACTAAACTAAACTATAACTCTAACTAAAACTCTAAGCTAAGACTCTAAGCTAATACTCTAAACTCTAAACTAAAACTCTTAACTAAAACTAAACTACAACTCTAACTTAAAACTCTTAACTAGAACTAAAGTAAACTATAGCTCTAACAAAAACTCTAAACTAGAACTCTTAACTAAACTACAACTCTGAACTAAAACTAAACTAAACTATAACCCAACTAAGACTCTAAGGTAAAACCCTAAACTAAAACTCTAAACTCTAAACTAAAACTCTTAACCAAAACTAAACTACAAATCCAAACTAAAACTCTGACATAAACTAAACTTAACTTAGTTCTTAACTGAAACTAAACTAAACTATAACTCTAACTAAAACTCTAAGCTAAGACTATAAGCTAATACTCGAAAATCTAAACTAAAACTCTTAACTAAAACTAAACTACAACTCTAGGATAAAACTCATAACTAAAACTAAACTACAATTCTAAACTAAAACTCTTAACTAAAACTAAACTAAACTATAACTAACTAAAACTCTAAGCTAACACTCTAAATTAAAACTCTATACTCTAAACTAAAACTAAACTAAACTATAACTCTAACTAAAACTCTAAACTAAAACTCTTAACTAAACCTAAACTAAACTATATGTGTAACTAAAAACTCTAAGCTAAGACTCTAGGTTGAAATTCTAAACTAAAACTCTTAACTAAAACTAAACTACAAGTCTAAACTAAACTCTTAAGTAAAATTAAAACGAAACATAACTCTAACTTAAACTCTAAGAGCTGAGACTCTAAGCTAATACTCTAAACTCTAAACTAAAACTCTTAACTAAAACTAAACTACAACTCTAACTTAAAACTCTTAACTAGAACTAAACTAAACTATAGCTCTAACAAAAACTCTAAACTAGAACTCTTAACTAAACTACAACTCTGAACTAAAACTAAACTAAACTATAACTCCAACTAAGACTCTAAGGTAAAACCCTAAACTAAAACTCTAAACTCTAAACTAAAACTCTTAACCAAAACTAAACTACAAATCCAAACTAAAACTCTGACATAAACTAAACTTAACTTAGTTCTTAACTGAAACTAAACTAAACTATAACTCTAACTAAAAATCTAAGATAAGACTATAATCTAATACTCGAAAATCTAAACTAAAACTCTTAACTAAAACTAAACTACAACTCTAGGCTAAAACTCATAACTAAAACTAAACTACAACTCTAAACTAAAACTCTTAACTAAAACTAAACTAAACTATAACTAACTAAAAACTCTAAGCTAAGACTCTAAACTAAAACTCTAAACACTAAACTAAAACTATTAACTATAACTAAACTATAACTCTAAGCTAAAACTCTAAACTAAAACTCTTAACTAAACCTAAACTAAACTATATGTGTAACTAAAAACTCTAAGCTAAGACTCTAGGTTGAAATTCTAAACTAAAACTCTTAACTAAAACTAAACTACAAGTCTAAACTAAACTCTTAAGTAAAATTAAAACGAAACATAACTCTAACTTAAACTCTAAGAGCTGAGACTCTAACTTAAAACTATAGACTCTAAACTAAAACTAAACTAAACTATTACTCTAACTAAAACTCTAGGCTAAGACTACAAACTAAAACTCTAAACTCTAAAGTATAACTCTTAACTAAAACTAAACTACAACTCTAGACTAAAATTAACTAAACTATAGCTCTAACCATAAGTCTAAGCTAAAACCCTAAACTTAAACTCTTAACTTAACTACAACTCTAAACTAAAACTAAACTAAACTATAACTCTAACTAAAACTCTAAGCTATGAATCTAAGCTAAAACTCTAAACTAAAACTCTTAACTAAAAATAAACTATAACTCTAAACTAAAACTCTTAGTTAAAACTAAACTATACTATAACTTTAACAAAAACTGTAGGATAAGACTCCAAACTAAAACTCTAAACTAAAACTCTTATCTAAAACTAAACTACAACTCAAAACTAAAACTCTTAGCTAAAACTGAACTAAACTATAACTCTAACTAAACTCTTAACTAAAACTAAACTAACATATAACTAATTAAAACTCTAAGCTAAGACTCTAAACTAAAACTCTAAACTCTAAACAAGAACTCTTAACTAAAACTAAAATGAAATATAACTCTAACTAAAACTCTAAGAGCTGAGACTCCAACTTAAAACTCTAGACTCTAAACTAAAACTGAACTAAACTATAACTCTAACCAAAACTGTAGGCTAAGACTCCAAACTAAAACTATAAACTCTAAACTAAAACTCTTATCTAAAACTAAACAACAACTCAAAACTAAACTCTTAACTAAAACTAAACTAAACTACAACTCTAACTAAACTCTTAACCAAAACTAAACTAAACTATAACTCTAACTAAAACTCTAAACTAAAACTCTTAACTACTATACCTCTAACTAAAACTGTAAGCTAATACCAAACTTAAACTCTAAAATAAAACTCTTATCTAAAACTAAACAACAACACTAAACTAAAGCTCTTAACTAAAACTAAACTAAACTATAATTCTAACTAGAACTCTAAAACTAAAACTCTTAAATAAAACTAAACTAAACTATAACTCTAGCTAAAATTCTAAGCTAAGACTCTAAGCTAAGACTCTAAACTCTAAAACTCTTAACTATAACTAAACTATAATTTTAAACTATAACTTTAGGTTAAAACTCTAAACTACAAGTCTAAACTAATACTCTAAACTATAACTCTAACTAAAACTCTAAGCTAAGAATCTAAACTAAATCTCTTAACTAAAACTAAACTAAACTATAACTCTAACTATAACTCTAAGCTAAGACTCAAAACTAAAACTCTATACTCTAAACTAAAACTCTTAACTAAAACTAAACTAAAACTACAACTCTAACTATAACTCTAAACTAAAACTAAACTCGTGTTGGGGTATTCAAAAAGCCGTAAAGTAAAGTTGTGGGTGAAAAGGATGAGTACTTCAACTTGTAAAATGGGTTTAAGAGGGATATTAAGAAAAGAACTTGTTCTGAAAAATATAATAAAGCCTTTGAAAAGTATTGCTTGGTGTTGGAGTGTTCAATAAAACCTTTTGAAAAGTATTGCTTTGTGTTGGGGTATTCAAAAAGCCATAAAGTAAAGTTGTGGGTGAAAAGAATGAGTACTTCAACTTATAAAATTGGTTTAGGAGGGACGTTAAGAAAAGGACTTGTTCTGAAACAATATATTAAAGCCTTCGGAAAAGTATTGCATGGTGTTGGGGTATGCAAAAAGTCGTAAAGTATTGCTGGGAGTGAAAAAGATGAGTACTTCAACTTTAAAATAAGTTTAGGAGGAATATTAAGAAGACAACTTGATCTGAAATGATATATTCTGGGGGAGGAGCAAAAAGTTGGGTGGAGGGGAGAGGCCTTCTGTGTCTCAAGCCCGCAAAAAAAGTATTAAAAAATGTGTCGGGGGGAGGGGGGCCAAAAAGCTGGGGGGGGGGGAGGGGGGAGCCCTTCTGTGTCTCTAGCGTGCAAAAAAAGTATTATGAAAAAATGGGGGGCCAAAAAGTTGGGGGAGGGGGGACTTCTGTGTCTCATGCGCCCAAAAAAAAGATTGTAAAAAGGGGGGGGGGGCAAAATTTGTTGGGAGGGGGGCCTTCTATGTTTCAAGCGCGCAAAAAAAGTATTATAAAAAGAGGGAGGCAAAAAATTTGGGGGGAGGGGGGCCTTCTGTGTCTCATGCGCCCAAAAAAAGTATTGTAAAAACATGGGGGGGGGCAAAAGTTGTTGGGAGGGCGGCCTTCTATGCCTCAAGCGCGCACAAAAAGTATTATAAAAAAATAGAGGGTTGGGGGCCTAAAAAGGTGGGGGGGACCCTTTGGGGTTGGGGTAGGGGACCTTACAACACTGTTCAAATGGTAGTTGTGTATTATACCGAACACAGTCGAGAATCGCCCAAATAAAAAAAATATGTATCTCTTAATAGGAGTTAGCATTCCCTCAGATGGTTTACCATTTTCGTTTTTGTCAACGCCTATAATCATACCATAAGAATCATGTCTAACATTAAAACATCCATAACAGTTCGAAAAACTATTAAACATAAAAAAAAACATGCCTAACATATTGCCTAGAATTTCGTAACAACCAAGTTCGTTTACCCATACCAGAAAAACAATCATTAATGCGTGAAAACAGTCATGACTTTTAACAGAAACATGAAATTTAATACAAAATCATTGCACTGTGAACAGCACGAATTTTCTTGGTATGCTGATTATAATTACAACATAAAAAAAAACCAAATATATGACTTTATAGACATGGTGTTTTTTTATGATACATGTTAATGACTGCCCCCGTTGTGTGGTATGGGTACTGCGCGCTTGTATATATTAATATATGCAAAAAGGATAAGACCCCGCTTCCTTATATTAACACTATAAAGGAGTACTATCCGTTCGAAGGTATTAATATATGCAAAAAGGATAGGACCCCACTTCCTTAGATTGACATAGTAAGGGAGTACTGTCCGCTCTCTTTCATTGACACATCACTACTTATAAGGTTTTTCATGGAACAGTTGGTCGTATAAATTTGAAGGAGGCTCGTCTGATTGAAAACCCAAAGTTCTGCGGCATTGCGCCTCACTGAAACACAATATATTACAAATGTTTTCTTTTACATTTACAACGTTAAAAAATAAAAATAGAAATTGCAGTGAAGTAAAATAATGAATTGCAGAGTTTCCAAGAATTAATATCATTATGTACCAAATAATTAGTTTATTTTCATTAGTTCTTTCCAGTCATCTTGATTATTATAGTGATTTTCTATTTATTTTTCGTCGATGTTTTGAAAAACAAAAGCATAGTGTTGAAGATAAATATAGTTTTCAATAAAAAGCAAATGATGCAACAAGCTTTAGACTTTAGGGTTAGGGAAGGCTGATATGGGCAGTCGCCAAACTCCTGTTTGTAGTAATTTTCGTTGTGTCAAGTTTGACTTGAACATTAAATTTAATTTTTACTCGTATTAAGATTTTGTTGTAAGCAATGAAAGTAAAGTTACTTTTGTCCAATCTGGAAAGTCATGGTCGGCGCAATATACACCTAGTCGGCGCATAGTCGGCGCAAAAAGATTGTTATGGCTTCAATGTATTGTTAGTGTGTTTTTTTTTATATGTTTATTTTGACAAGTCCATTTTGTATCGGAGTGGTCGTAGAAACTTTGAAGGATGCTAATTCAATTGGAAGTTTCATTGCCCTTTTTAAAAACCGAAAGTGATTGGAGGGAAACCGGTCACCTCTAATGCCTTTTTTAGCTAATCACCCCGCTTATCCCCATTGGAAACCAATCAAAATTTAGAGGTAACAGTTTTGATAATAAAAAAAAAAAGTCGAAAGGCCCAGTAAATTTGCTTCTAGGGAAAACATGACAGTCATTGACCAAGGGCTGTAAATTAGGCAAGCAGCCAATTTTTTACACATGGGTTACATTATTACGAAAGACAAGACTGTTTGGTCCTGGATGTCCGAAAAGGCTATGGGTATTGAGGTGACATTTTCAGGCAATGTTAAAATAAACCAAATAACGCTCTGTGCTGATACACATCTCAGGGACGGCTAAAGGCGTCCAGTTGAAACTTTCAGGGAATTTTGAAGGGGGGTTTTCAAGTAAATCAAAAGACATAAGGTGCCTCTAGGCCATCGTAAGGGCACATCCGTAATATCTCCGGAACGGCAAAGAATCATGGCAAACTTATAAAAATATTCTTTGCGCCTCAACAAACTGTATCACAAACCCAGTACAAACTTATAAAAATGCAGTAAAGCGCCAATGACGCAGTAGGTTTTAGACTTTTACAGTGAGAGAAGGAGGCGATACCCAAACTCTTGTTTGTAGTGAGTTTTGTTCATTTCAAGCTTGATTTGCATATTCAATTTAAGTTTCACTCGTTTTAAGATTTATTTAATCATTTACATTAATATACATTGTATGTTTGTTTGCATTGATTGTTTATTGAATTTCTGTTCGTTTTAAGTTTCACTTATACTTCGATAGCAAAATATTTTTTTGTTTTAAGCTTGATTTTCATATTCAATCTCAACATTAATCGCTTTAAGATCTATTTATTCATTTATATTATTACTTGTTGTATGTTTTTTGCTATGATCACTTATTTAATTTCTTTTCATTTTGGGTTTAATTTATTCTTTAATAGTAATTTCTGGTCGTTTTTTGTTTGAATTTTAAAAGTTATTTTTATATGTTGATTTTAAGTTCAAAATGACCTTTAATTTTATTTTGGAAATTTATTTTTTGGAAAGTTTTTTTTTCAATGAATAATAATAAAACATTGGAGCCGTGTGGCCTTTACTATAGGCAACGCTATAGCGTTGCCTCTGATAAGGCGATTTAAACTAATAGAAAATAAAACCTCTTATAATATTTTTAGGTATTTCTCTAGCTTCAATGAAATTATTACTATCTTTGATGAGACACCACAAATATTTTAATAGTTTACATAATAGCCTTAAAGATCCGGAAATGAGAACTAAGATATTGGTAGTTTTTACTGAGTCATGTTCTTTTTGTAATGTTTCCTGCGTCATAAATTCAATTCCGGTAATTCGATTTCATTTAGTTCATTTTGTTGCGTTGAAAACTGTAAGCTTACTTGTGCTTGTTCTGTCGTATCTCTCTTCTTAAGCTATTAATTAAAAAAAACTTTGTTTACAAAATAAGTTTTTCAAAGAAAAGTAAAGAACTCCATTAAACAAAAAATGAGCCAAAATAAAATCAAATAATCTACCAAGCGTGAAACTATCACAAATCAGCATCGATAAATAAATGAAACCCAACGAAGAGAAATTAAAATAAATATCCGAGTAAAACTGAAAACGAGAAGAAATTAAAATAAGTTGGGAGCAAAACCCCTATTCCTTCCCAAGGCCAGAACAAAATTTGCACTTTAATGAAAAAAATATAAATTTTTTTACTTTTATAAATTTAATAAGTCAAATAATGTTAACATTTTGATTACTAAATATCAGAATATGTATAGTAGACTGAGAATGCACATTCATTTGTATTTTTTCAGTAAAGTGCAAATTTTGTTCTGGCCTTGGGAAGGCATAGGGGTTTTACGCCCAACTTACGTTAATTTCCGCTCGTCTTGAGTTTTACTCGGTTATTTGTTGTAATTTCTCTTTGTTTTGGGATTCATTTATTTACCGATGCTAATTTGTGGTAGTTTCACGCTTGGTAGATTATTTGATTTTATTTTGGCTCATTTTTTGTTTAATGGAGTTCTTTACTTTTCTTTGAAAACCTTATGTTGTAGAAAAAGTTTTTTTTAATTAATATCTGTTCGTTTTATATTGATATAGTCTTTTCATGGAGAAAGAAAATAACACTTTAAATCTTTTCGTTTTTTAAGACTTTATAGTTTGGCCTTCTATTTGTACGCTGGAAAAAATTTTCAGCAATTTTTAACAACATGCACCCTTTTAAAAATCCTGATACAAATAACACTGCTTAATTTAGTTTCATACCTTCTCTAGTTGACCTGAAATGGAAAACTTGATACCATTCGCAAAAAAATCTGCTTACTTTCTTTGACAGCATGGATACACTTACGCTATTCTGATTTGGTTAAATTTTAAGAGCAGAAGTAACCCCGAAAGTTTGAACATAATACCCTCAGTCGTTCTTGGGATACTGCTGAGATGCCTTATTTGTAATGAGCAATATCACAGTGCATTTTGATTTAATCTTAAGGCAACATTTAGTTTTTAAAAATAATGGGCAAATGTGAGGGTGGGCGTGGGAGGGTGGAAGGGGGATTAGTTGCCCTCCAGTCACTTTTCGAATATTAAATAGGGCATCAACCCTTTCTATTTACAATCGATTGAGCCCCTTTTGAAGTTCCCACGACAACTCCTTCGATACGAAGTGCCCTGGTCTAAACAACAACAACAACAACAAATATCATTAATCACTTTCGACTGTTAAAAAAGGTACTAGCCCTTTTGATTTCAAATCGAATGAGCCCGTGTTTAAAGTTTCTACCACAATTATTTCAATAAAAACCTTATATTCCCCCAGGGCATAACTTATAACCCTTGGCCTGAGGGTTGTCGGGGAGTATCCTCCTCAAAAACATATTTTCTATCTAGAATTCAACTACGCTGAACAAAATGACTCACTCAAAATTTTATTGGATGTGTTTTGGGGAATGATGGGCGTGGAGGGGGGGCTAGTTGCCCTCCAATCACTTTCGACTATTAAAAAGGGCACTAGCCCTTTGAATCTCCAATCGAATGAGCTTTTTTTGAAGTTTCTACGACAACGCCTTCTATAAAAACCTTATATGCCCCCAAGGCATAACTTATAATCCTTGCCCTGAGGGTTGTGGGGGAGTGTCCTGCTCAAAAATATGTTTTCTATTTGGAAATCAACTACCCTGAACAAAATGGCTATCTCAAAATTTCTATTGGATGTGTTTGGGGGAATGATGGGTGGAGGGGGTGGGCTAGTTGCCTTCCAATCACTTTCGACTATTAAAAAGGGCACTAGGCCTTTGAATTTCCAATTGAACAAGCTTTTATTGAAGTTTCTACGACAACACCTTCTATAAAAACCTTATATACCCCCAGGGCATAACTAGTTGCCCTCCAATCACTTTCGACCATTAAAAAGGGCACTAGTCCTTTGACTTTCCAATCGAATGAGCTTTTTTTGAAGTTTCTACGACAACGCCTTCTATAAAAACCTTATATGCCCCCAGGGCATAACTTAAAACCCTTGACCTTAGGGTTCTGGGGGAGTGTCCTCCTCAAAAATATATTTTCTATCTGGAAATCAACTGCACTGAACAAAATGGCTATCTCAAAATTATAATTGGATGTGTTTGGGGGAATGATGGGCGTGGGGTGGGGGGGGGGCTAGTTGCCCTCCAATCACTTTCGACTATTAAAAAGGGCACTAGCCCTTTGAATTTCCAATTGAATGAACCTTTTTTGATGTTTCTACCAACGTAACTTCTATAAAAACTTTATTTTCCCACCGAGCACAGCCTAAAAGCTTGGCCCTGAGTGTTGTGGTGGAGTGTCATCGTCAAAAACATATTTTCTACCTGGAAATCAACTAAGCAGAACAAAATGGCTATCTCGAAATTTTGATTGGATGTGTTTGGGGGAATGATGGGCGTGGGGGGGGGCTAGTTGCCCTCCTATCGCTTTCGACTATTAAAAAGAGCACTAGCCACTTCAATTTCCAATCGAATGAGCCCTTTTCGAAGTTTCTGCGACGACTCCTTCAATACGAAGTGCCCGGGTATGGAGAAAAAAATACATTGTGCCCAGCGCTGCCTATGATAAGTGAATTTAACCTAATAGAAAATAAAACTTCTTGTAAAATTTGCAGGTATTTTTCTAGTTTCAGTTAAAAAATTATAATTTTTGGTAAAACACCTTAAATATTTTTGTAGTTTACATAATAGCTTTGGAGATTCGGAACTAAGAACTAAAATAAAAACAATAAATAAATAAAGATACTTTTAAGTTCAAATCAAAATGATATTGGCACATGACGTCATTGCAACACTGATGTATGCTAAAATGACATCACTCACATAAATATTTGTTTTTTTCAAAATTAAGGCTCTTAAAAAATATTCTCAAATTTCTGACCTATCTAGGGCGTTTCTTAGGCCAGAGCGTCCCAGGATACAAATTTTCCAAAAAAAATATGGAGCCGTTTTCAAGAAAAAAATGAATACATAAATAAATACACAATTATTTCTCACTTATTTATATAAATAATATACAGGTGTGATGAGTTCAATTTTGATTGGTTCACCATTGTTTTTTCTTATTGTGTACTGACGAATCGTTAAATTTCGCAGATATATTGACAATGGTGGAGGGTAGATTTTGTGTCTAAGACGATCCATAGGCTTAACTCCTCCTGCTCCCCGTTTCCTACCGTTATGCCACTAGTTACTTCGCTCTCCCTACCTAAAGCTGACCAGCATGCCCTTTCCATTTCCAATCGCTGCTGTTTTCCTAATAGTAGTAAGGGTGTACACACTTTCACGGGTAATTGCGTAAGACAGTACAGTTTGACGTGCACATTTTAAAAAAGCGATCAAACCTTTACCTATAAAGTGGTCAAACATGTTTTGAGAGTATAATTGAGATTATGTAACGCAACCAGACTGGTTTTTGAGACAACCCCCATTTTTTAGAGCCAATCAGAGAGAGCGGAGGTTACTCTATATACGATAACTTGATTGGTAATTGGATTCGAATAAAAGGAGTGATTTTCATTGCAATTCAAATTAGTAAGAGAATTGAAATCAGGGAGACTAGTTTATTTGAGAGGATATTAGTAGAGAAAATGAGTGGAGCATTTACACTATTGGAGACTGATGGTGGAGCCGGCAGCAGCAAAGATATACGAGTACCAAACGTGGCTGTGGAAATAACATGAGGCTGTAGACTATGCCTCGAATGGGACGATATGTATGCTAGATATGTGATATCATAAAGCAAATTCAAAATGGAGGAGCAATTATGTTTTGCTGCGAAACTGAATATTGTGCATATAAATAGACTTCGGGCAGCATTAGATGCGCTAGTGAAATATATTGATGAGAACAAATTGCATCAGTGATTATTATTGTTGTAATAATGCCCAATAAAATTGTTTCTAAATCAAAGGTATTTTTCTTTCTATAGTAGACTAGCGTATATTTGTAGAGTAGAAAACAAATTCTGGTTAGTCTGAAGTTGGTTGTGAGAGTGTTAGGACTCTAAAAAATGGATAGATTTGAGAAAGAGCGAATCATGAGGAATCTAGTGCTTATGGAAAAACGTCTGATTCTAGATGATGATTTTCTAGAGCTGTCTATTCAAAGGAAGATATTTTCTCGGGGAATGCTTGTCGATATAATGAAAACTGATTCTCCATCATCAGACTATTGCATGAAGCTTTTACGTTGTGGTCTAAATGCATTTACACAATATATTGATATATTAATCACGACACGGCAAAATGATATTGTGGCTATACTTTTAAACACTAGTTTAGAAATTTTGGACTTTTTTTTTCATGAGAAAGATGGTGTTCAAGGATGATTTACTCTCTCTCTCTCTCTCTCTCTATCCCAGTCAATTTGTTGTTGTTGGTAGCCCAGTTTCATTGTGGCAGTGAGAGTGTCAACACATGAAAAAAAAATGTTGCATACATGTCCACTATGTATGTACACACTGGGCAGCTGGTCATCATGTGAGAATTGCAAAATGATTAATGAGCATGATGAAAAGTGTAGATTATGCAACCCGTGTCAATTACATAGAGGATATGCTGTGAAAGCTAAAGTTTGTAATTCCTGTCTTGAAGAGGTGTTTGAGTCTCATTCTAGACAACACATATGCTCCAATTACCACTTTGATAAATGTAATCAATGGGAGAATACATATCCTGGTATGATTGGAAAGAATCCTAAGTGGAATTTTAGTTATTTGCTACGAGATTGGTATTGTCGTGGTTTTAGATTGTTCTGGGAGGAGGAGCCGGGTCAGTGATTCAACTTCTGGAACAACAAAAGAATATGGTCTCTTCGTCATCGATGTGAAAACAATAGGTGTTATGATAATAAGCCCACTGATTTTTATTTGGCTGTGACAGAGTGTGATTCGCCACTTGAGGACACTGTTTGATAAATTGCTACAAATAAGCAAATTGAAACATGTGAATTCTACAAAATGCAAGAGAATAGAATCATTAACTATACAAAGATATATGAAAGAGTTAAGTTACATTATACTATAGGAAATGTGACCCGGACATTGGAGCACATCAGGATCAGTATACAGTGAATTCAGATAATCTACCTGCATTTGTTGTTCTCAACAAATACTTATACCTAGTAGAAGATGAAATCTAAAGAGTAGAAAAGTCGTTTTTATCATGAAAATACATATTTTTCATTTACTAATAATCAATTTCACATACATTTTTAGAACATTTTATTATTAAGGCAGTAAAATCAATATTAAAAACGCTTGTAAGTATATTTTCCACTAGAAAGTCGTTCAATCGAGGAAAGTCAACGTAGATGTCGATTAACTGCTTGTAGGTATAGCCACGACATAAGAACATGAAAAAGAGTAGTGCATGAAAGCCACATGTCTTAGTCGTTAAATCCTGTACTCTTCGTTGATTTTGAATAATAGTTTTCCCACTGCTTTCAATAAAGTTGCTGATGTATGAAGTGTAGAATCTATACGATAGGCCAAGAGGATCAAAAAATTCACTATTCTTCGCTGTTTGAAAGATGCATAGCCAATGGCCTGTCTTCAAAGTCGATGGACTGCTATTAACAATAATTAGGGTATTGTTAACACTTGGAACTTTTTCATTGAAGTCCGATGGTATACTATAGGACTTGTACTGAGACATGTATGGAGCCATACTAAATACATTGATTATTTGGTTTGTGTTCATGGTGCTAGGTCTAGTAGAACACTGCCGCCGGGTGTGATTTCCCAATAGGTTTCAAATTGACTCAATGATATTAGCGTGATACTCTCTGTCAAAGAATTAGTAAATGAATACTCCAAACGTACATTCCCTGTTCGTACCATATTCATATCCTGGTTCCCCGACATGTCCAAAACAATTACGCCATGATTTTTTGAAAACATTGAATCGGTTATTCCATTTTCAAATAGTGGAGAATCATGATCTAGGGATTGCATGGTCAACTCGTACAGAGTTCTATAGGATTTTTTTCAAATGATAGAGTGTACAGTGGAATAACATTCACTTTGCACACAAGGCTAGATAGACCAAAAAAAAATTAAAATCGTGGGGGGATTCAGTCCAGGATCCAACGGCACTCCCACTCTTCAAAAAGGCCAAAGCCAATTTTGATGGGACTTCTCCATTGATAAATGATGAATCGGTATAGCTAAGAGAGCCGGTGGCAATGTGACGTTGATTGGTGATCGTATGGGGGAGAAGAGGGATTGCATGGTCAACTCGTACAGAGTTCTATAGGATTTTTTGTCAAATAATAAAGTGTACAGTGGAATACCATTCACTTTGCACACAAGGCTAGATAGACCAAAAAATTTAAATCATGGGGGGATTCAGCCCAGGATCCAACGGCACTGCCACTCTTCAAAAAGGCCAAAGCCAATTTTGATGGGACTTCTCCATTGATAAATGATGAATCGGTATAGCTACGAGAGGCGGTGGCAATGTGACGTTGATTGGTGATCGTATGGGGGAGAAGAAGTTTAATGTTATTGCCAATGGCTCTTAGCTTTTCCGCTTCCAATGCCTCAGAGCTCATAACCTGTTGTTTTCGAACGTGAAGAATGCCGAAATGATAATAAAATTTTCATCGGGTGCTGCAGGGAGTGTTTTTTCTCAAAATGAAATTCGAGGGGGCCAGTCGTAATTTAATGTTAATCTTGACATTGGGGGGTAGCCATTGGGATGTATTGAATATCTCAAGATTTAATTTTCCAACTACATGATACTCCTGGCTCACTGCTGTAGTCAACTCGCCGTCAGTATCAACACCTGATTGACATTCATAGCCCAATGACTGTCCTCTCAACTCCTTGTATGCCATTGGTGTCATCATCATAAATTGTATGTAGCTTGCATAGTTGGATAAATTATTGTTAGTTCTCACCAATGTTCCATTAATAAATACATTAATTTGTTTGAACAGATGGTGTAGAATACAGTTTTTGTAGGAGAGACCATCGGCAACAGTTGGAGCTGTATTATCTGACTTTTTCTTTACCGCAAAATTTAAATCAATAAATATTGATGAAAAATCAATGAAATAGTCTTCATTGGAAAATATTTGAAAGTGATTTTCCGAGAGGGGTTGTTGGGGGTGAAATTGTTCATAGTAGCCATACTTGACACTGACACAAACATTTTCAGCATTGAATAGATTCATTGAGGAACTGATTGATGGATGTGATTCCTTGTGGGGGAGATAAGTCATCTTAAGAGAAGAAATCCTTCTTTGATAGAACAATCTTTTTCTTTTTCTTCTTCTCCTTATTGGTCTTCCTTGTTTTAGTCCTCAAAGTCCTTGTTGATGTCCTTCGCTTTCCGCCTGGGTGGAGACTGATGAGCGAATGACGCGCACGCATCCTTTTCAATCCCTTCCCATTTCGCTGAGATATTGATTGCTCACCAACGGCTCTTGCTAAATATCTAATATTTTCCTTAACACTCTCCTTGAAATTCTTACCCGACCCCCAGTCCTGTAGTGTTGAGGCAGCCAAACTTGATGCAGCAGGTACAAGATAGTTTCTGGCAAGGGGTAGTGCAGAACGAAATAGCCCAGCAAACCAGCTACCAAGACAATAGCCAGACATTGTAGTACGCCCCTTGTAGTAGTCCAATCCATTGCCTATTTGACGTGGACAAAGAGCACCAACATAGCAATCGATATCGGGACGGACAAATGGAAATCTTCTATTGTTCATTTTAGGTGATGGTGCTGTTGTCGCCAACAACGGGTCCAAAATGACATGTAATCACTGCTAAGCCTTTTGTTATTGCTAGAGGATCACCCAATTCACTTCTTAGTGTTAACTGACAGAGTTCCAAACACGAAGTGTTTACAGGAACATACTGAAGATGCTTTATGTTATAGTGATGAACAAGTTCATGAGTTGTTTTTCGTTCAAGAACACGTAGGAGGGGGACATTTGAATTACCAGCTCTCGGTGTTTCCACAAAGAATGCGTATAGAAATATACAAGAGTTCAAAGTGAAACCAGGTGGATAATCAGCAAAAATAACTTGATACATCCCATAAATGTTGCCAGCATTTTTCCCATTGATCATATTCTGTTTAAAGCCAAGAACGTCTCTCAGATTATCATTGAGAATAATTATTTCGGTGTCAACAAGTGAGGTAATGTAAATCCTATCGTGTTCCAATGAATAATCAAAATGGAATGTACCATTCCTCTGATATGAGATTTTTCTATTGATCGTATGACACAAATCTGTCATATGATCATATTCAATATATTTCAATTTGACATGTGGATATTCGCAAGATTTAAGTGCTTCAACCCATTCATAGTCGATGCTCAACCCATTTTCATCCAGTGATGCGGCAGTTGAATCACGGCTTGACTCTTTATTATCGGAAGAAATTTCAAAGCCCCGCCCAAATAGTAAAATATCTGTTTCTGTTGATGATGTAACGGTAGCAATTAAAGCTCTAAAATGTAAGCATTCTTTTGATCATGATGGTATACATTCAAACCATATAAAATGGGCATCCCCCAAAGCAATCCTTCTCGTCGCTACTCTTTTTACTACTATTCTTTCTTCTGGAGTTCTTCCCACTAGCTTTTCTCGTGCTACCACTTCACCCCTTTCAAAAAAAGGAGGGAATAAGAATCGATGTTCTGATTACAGGCCGATTACTGTTTCGTGTCAGATTAGCAAAGTTTTTTAGTTAGTTTTATTAAAGTATCTGTAGTCTTACAACCAAGGCCTGAATCAAATTGGGTTCCGCAAGGGTCTAAACATGGCTGTTGCTCATACACTCCTTTCATGAATAATATTCTTTTGTAAGCACCGGGATAAAGTTTATACACTTATATCAGCTTTTGCAGTGGTGTTTGATTGAATTATTCATTCTTGAGCTATGACTGCGCTTCTGAAGAATAATGCCCCACTACCAGTAGTTTTGGTTTTAAAAAAGTGGTATGGCTCCTCTTGTATTCGTATCAAGTGGAAGAATCAGTTTAGTGATTATAATGTTAAGTTATGTAGGGGGCTGAGATAAGGAAGCATTATTTCTCCTTTGACTTTCAATATTACTCAATCGGGGCTATTTGATCAAATTCAGTTGACTTTTATTTATGGTAAAGGTTATGTTCTGTCGTGGATTGCTTACGCAGATGATTTACTCCTTTTGAGTCGATCACTTCAGTCACTTCAACAAAATGTAGATTTCTTAGCAAAGGTTTTTAGTGAGCATGGACTTCATTTTCGCCCTGAAAAGTGACAGTTTTTAATTCTTGGTCCTAACGCTAATGCTCTCGTTAATTCAGAAATTTCTGTCCGTATTTATGATAGTATTTTAAAACCTTTGGAATCTTTTTTATATCTTGGTGTGCCTTATGGACCAACTTTAGCCCTATGCCGTGCTTCTATTTCCAAAGCAGTTAAAAGTAGAATAGCGTCTAGTTTCGGGGCAGTAATTTGTCTTCGCGATCTTCTTTCTCAGAAATTACTGGCTCGGGTATATTATACAGTCGCTTTGCCTCAAATTTTAGTTTTTTCATCGCTTCTCCCGTTTTTTAGAATTAGTAATATTGAGCATGTAAAAACCACATTTTTTTATTTTGCTAAGTTCCTTTGCCGCTTTTCTAAATCTGAATCAAATACTTTTTTAATGAATGCATATAAAATAAAAAACCCTGTTGATGTTTTGGAGAAAAAGCAAAAGAATTTTTTATCCGAATTAAATGTTTTTTCTCATAATTTATATAGAGCTGAACACGAAGCTTAATTTATTTTATTTGATTTAATTTTTGAATGAAGTGTTAATTTGTGAAGTGTTAATTTATTATCTATTGAATGAAGTGTTAATTTGTGTGGTAATTTTGATTGAAGGCCTTTGCGGATTTGTTGTTATATAGTTTAAAATAATTTTATGGCCTGTTGATTAGCGGTTATTATTTTTATTTTTATTTTTACTCTTCGTATTCGGAGGAAATAAAAAGTTTGAATATAATTGAATTGAAAGAGTGACCAATCTAATGGTATAACTTTTATTTCATACACACGATCCTTTCTCAGGATGTCATAGGTATTTTTGAGAATACAGTTGACAAGAGCCACTTCATACGCACCATCAAATTTGATGGCGGGGGAGAGTTTCGTCCAAAAATCACTTTTCTTATTCAAGTCGTTGTAGAGAGGATCGGAAACGTTGGACATAAATGTTACATAGAAATCATTGAGCGTTGTCAATATCTTCAACACTGATCCAAGAATCTAAATCAGAGTTGTATCCGAACCACCGAAAAAGTAAATGTTTCTTACCCCTGCGAGTACGAGTCTTTAATATCTTTTCAATTTGATAGATTTCACTATTATTTTTAACTTTTTGTAGTTCATAGTCATTAAAGCTGCTGAGAATCTCTTCATCTTTGGTATCTCACAGACGATAAGTTATGGGTTCATTGTCAAGGACTTTCGCCACTTTAAAAAGTTCAGTGGATCATAATTAAGTGTCCTTTTTAAAAATATTACTTGTTCTATTAAGTTGAACAATGTCACCAACATTAAATTTTTTCTTCTTCACACTTTTTTATTTTGAAAATTGCTGAGGACAGGTATCAATTTTGTCATGATCAGAAGTAAGAACTTCTATTGGGGCTGAGTTGGACAATGATCGATGAGGTTGTTGATTATAGATCAACATGATTCCATATAAATCATGAATAAAAGCCGGTGTATTTTTCAATGTACAATATCTTGAAATTAAAAGTCGAATAGTTCTTATCAATCGTTCGGCCAATGCAGCCTTTATAGGACTATGAGTATGATAGAGCAGTGTATTATATTTCACTAGTACTTTTGCAACATGGGGATTAACAAATTCACTACCGCGATCCGTTTGAATTTTTTTTATACGAATCCTGTTCGAGAATACTTTCTATAGCCTGAGCAACTTCAACACCTCTCTTTGACCCCAATGGAATTGCATACGCATAACGACTATAAACATTGATTGCAAGTAGAATGTACTTGTACGGTGTATTGTGACGTCTTTGAATCTCATCTAGAGTTAGGAGATCTCCTTGCATTATATGTAATGGGAAAAAGGCTTTAGTTTTTCGATAATGATTACCACGAAGTGCATGATTTCTATGCAGAGTGTAACTTGATTCATTTTGTAGATAGTCTAGTACACTTTTAGTGTGAACACCAGTAACTTTGGAAAGAGTCGTGGGGGAACTTAAACTCCCCGCATCACCAATATTTTCATAAACACCTTTCAGAACTTCAACCATTTTGAACGTAAACACGTAGTGTAACGTCCGCTACCCTTTTGTATACTAGTGGTTGGCGATGGGGGTGATGGCGACTTGATACGTTTTCGCTTTTGTCCAGCTATCAATGGTATGCTCCTCCTCATCACCATTGTCAAGTTTCTACTAGGTGTGCTAGTATTTTTCCAAGATTGATTTAAAATCTTCTTCTTCTTCCTCTTCATGTTCATATTTTAATGTTGTTGTTGATGATGATGGTGCATGTTCATTTAATTTTTTTTAGAATTTGTCTATTGCTAATAAGGCTTTTGGGGAAGTTTAATGTATTTAGAAAGTTGTATAGATGAGCGTCAAATGATAATAGTCCTTTACGATCACCTGTTTCTAAAGTTTTTGAAAAGATAAAAAAAAGTAGATTTATTTCATTTCTGGAAAAGAATAAGTTTTTTCTCCTAATCAGTTTGGTTTTTTGAGTGGTAGATCAACAGAGCAAGCAGTAGCTGCTTTACATCATTTCTTATCAGAGGCTCTGGATGATAGTTATTTGGCGGCAACTATATTTTTTGACATAAAAAAAGCTTTTGATACAATAGATCATGCAATTCTTTTTGATAAGCTGGAAAATATAGGAATCCGTGGAATAGCTCTGGATTTAATGAGATCGTATTTATCCGAAAGAAGTTTTAAAGTCCAAGTTTGTGAAGAATCATCTCATATTTTCACGTTAGAAAATATAGGGGTACCGCAAGGATCTGTATTGGGGCCGATACTTTTTTTGATTTATGTAAATGATCTTCCAAATTGCATGCCCTCAGGTGATGAGTTACCAATATTCTTTGCGGACGATACAGCAATTAGTTTGAAGGTGGGCAACGAGGAGGACCTACGATTGTCCCTGGAGACTGTTGCTTTGAATGTAAATTCTTGGTTTCATGCTAACCGATTAATACCTAATTTAGAGAAGTCGGAATTTATGGTTTTTGGGAGAAGTTTGAGGTCAGTGAAGCGTGTGTCATTTCAAATTATTAATATTGGAGCTTCCTCCATAAAAAGAGTAGATGTATTTAGATATTTAGGTATTTATATTGATTCAACTCTGTCGTTTAAGACGCATATTAGTAAACTTAAAGCAGCAGTGTCCAGGAATATCGGTTGTTTGCACAGATTAAAGTTTCTGTTTCCATACCAAATCATTAGAACTTTATATTTTTCATTAGTTGATTGTTA
The DNA here is from genome assembly GCF_049724085.1 of Artemia sp. Qi Xiang Cuo. Lineage (NCBI taxonomy): Eukaryota > Metazoa > Arthropoda > Branchiopoda > Anostraca > Artemiidae > Artemia > Artemia sp. Qi Xiang Cuo. The sequence goes on along the minus strand of NC_142808.1, from coordinate 28,852,105 downwards.
TTTCCAGTATTGTCCGACTGTTTGGATGCTGACTTTCCCTTTACATTTACGAGGACTCCAAATTGTTCAAAATAAATCAAAAAGAATTCTGGACCATTTTTTAGCACACCCTAGGAAGACAGAGGAATTATCTGAAATTAAAACATCTTTTCTATTTCTTGATATACTTGATTTACAACAAATTTTGCACCTTAATTTTGGCATATAGTTTTTGAAAATGCAACATAAAGATCATTTTTTCAATAGTATGAAACTTTTGGCTGAAAATAAACATAGCCATTTATCAAGAGCTAGGATTAAGTTTCTTTTCCCGTTTGTTAAAAATGAGAGATCAAGACTCAGTTTAAGATATCAACTTCCTAATATTGCGAATAAATATAAGTTATTTTAATTAGTAAGTGAATCGCCATCACTATACATATATAAAATGAAATTGAAAAAGATGGTCCTTTCAGCCTACAGTAGCGGGGATTGATTGTATTATTGATTTATTTATAAATTGTTAAGTAAATCCCATCCCTATCTCCGTGAGTCGATAGTTAAGTTATGTTTTTTTTTTTTAATTTAATTTAAATCATATTATGTTCTTATCAAATTTTCTTTTCCTTCTGAAGTTATGTTAGCGGGAAGTGTAATGTTTTTAACCCTATTGTTTGATAAAGGACACATTACGAGATTCCTCTCTTCTCCTTTGTACAAAATTTATGTATATGTTTTTGTTAAATAAAGTCAAGTCTAAGTCTAAGTCTACGATTTTTAACCATATCTGAGATTAAATCAAGTAGATTATAGCTCTTGCCTCTGAATTATAATCCCTTTCCCATTGCTATCAACTTGAACATGATCTTGACCACTTTCCATGAGATATGTTAGGAGTCGTTTAATTTTTTAAAGACAAGAGTTGGGCAATGGAATTCCAAATTTAGACACAATTGAATACAATTACTCCTTTAATTGTGTTACATCAGCAGCAGCAGCAGCAGAATCCTGAGGAGATGATTCTTTTTTGTGATCAATACCACTGGCCTTCGCACGATAGGGCTTATGTTTGTCCACTCGGTGAAGTGCATCTTGAAGTAAAAGCAGTTTTTTATAGTCTTTAGTAGTTTCATTTTCAAGGAATTTAATCGTATTGCCCGCAAAATGTTTAACCGGTGAGAAAGCGAGTTCCGTTAGAGGTAATACATGGGACTTGGTCATTCTCTCTCTAAAAAAAACTGTTCACTAATTCTGCAATAATTGGTATTAAAAGTGTGAAAAAAGCAACCGCCCGTTTGAAAAAGTCTTTTCTTTTTAAAATTTTTGCCATTCTTTGTAGAGGCCAATGTACGTACAATGGAACGATGTTGGTTTGCCTGTTGCTTAACAACTTCTGGCAGTTGAACATTACCCGCGGTCAAATTTAAACAAAGTTCAGATTAAACAAAGTATTAGATTAATGAAATTATTGTCAATACCATGTTTGAGTATGGCTTTGCTAAGCAAGGGTTTTGAAGTGCTTAGAACTGAAAATAAATGTCTATTTTCATGTAGTTTCTTCAGTGTCATGATAGCAACTAATAGGTCTTTTTACTGTTCACGGGGATATATACTGTAATTTCACTGTCAAAAATATCTGTGACTACACGCAGATCTTCTGGTTTGTTTTGATTAGATCCATTAGAATGTAGCTGTAGGGTGTATTAGTTGCCTGATTGTACGCTGAGAGTAGAAATTTTAGGGCACCAGGGCCTTTTTGCTTATTGAGGGCTATTAGTGAGCTAGAATCAAGAACAACTCTGTAGATGATATAAAAGGTGCAGTTCAATGCAAGTGTTTGCATACTTTGCTCTGATGAAAGAGATCGTCTAGAGCCAGAGTGATGGAAATCTGTTCATGATGAGAGCGAACTGTGAAGAGTTGTAGCACTTCCTGGGACCATTGTTCAATAGATTCAGCCAGATCGTCAATAATCAGTCAAGAGTTTGGTTCAATAATGCTGAAAACATCAAGTCTCTCTATGAATTGTATCTGCACCAAACCCGGATATACCAATTGCTTTTATTTTATCGTATGACTCCTGCCAAATTCTGTAACAATAGTAGATTTTTTCGGCTTTTCCACAAACATTTTATCACAATTTTTAATTATTTTAGTTAAGATTGTTGTTTTGCCCGACATTGATAGACCACACAGAAACGATCTGAATGGTGTTTTAAATTGATATATGTTCCCTTCAACAGTTCACCTAGACAACTAACTGTAGACTATAATTGACTAATGACTAAATAATTTCCCTATTACTAGTCCGTTCAAGAATAATGAGGAGAAGAACAAAATCAATAAAGAATCATATTTTCTTTTATTATGCGCATAAAAGTAACAGCACTTTAAAAGCACTTCATTGAATATGAAAAAAATTGAACGCGAAAAAATACACTTTTTTTTAATTTATTTATAATAAAAAATACAACATTTACATAAGCACTAGAAAAAAAACTTTAATAAATACACTTTTTTTTTTAGTTATTTAAAAAAAAAATACATCATCTATGATGTATACATCATTTATGGAAAAATTTGAAAATTGAAAAGACGTGGGTATCAGATCAGATCAGAATTTGAGGTTTTCTGGCATAACCAGCAATACTTTAAGCCTCCTGAAGTACAGGTTCTACCTACCTACCAGTGGGTAAAGGCAGGCACACATAGCAGCCCCCACCCCTGGGGTGTAAGAGGGGACTCATCAGGTGAGACCTATACCAACTTTAACTTGTAATTTGACTACAGTAACCAATCCTTGGGTTTATGCCACTGCTACTGTTGATGCTCGATGTTTTTTGCTGATTGGTTTCTGTTCTTCAAATTTCACACTCCCCTGCATTGGTATTAGAAATTTGTTGCTTCAGTGTGGACTACATCCTGCCTTATACACAAACTATCTTATACAATGGCCAATTTCTGGTCCTGTTATGTTGTTTACTTCAGATAAGAAATGAAAAGTCAACTCAAGCCACCTCGTGAACTAAGGTCTGACAGCTCAATCCAATTCTCTGGATCAGAATCTGTTTCAGAGCAGCTACTCATGCTCACTAACCACATAAATAGCATAAAAATCAAACATAAAATGCTAGCAGATTCACTACAACCTGACAATCTTAAATCTTCAGTGAAAGGGTTACTTGATGACCTTATATTGGCTAAGATCTCTTCCCAGGTAGATGAGGCAGAGGTCAAAATGAAAGAGGAGCAGAAATTCATGCAACATAATGTCACTATCTCTTCAGATAAGCTGGATGCAATCAAGCAGGAGGTGTATGCTGGCCTCAACCTAGATCTTAGTAATTTAGTGGATAAAACTCTTGAAAGCTATAACAGACGCATATTTTCAGTTGAATCTTCATTGGCTACTTTAGAGTCATCCATGATAGACCTTAAAAACTCTTTCCAGACTATCCAGTCTAACCTGGCAAGATTAAATTACCGTTTTGAACAGCAGGCTTTGAGCAACCAAATTATTGTCTTTGGGGTGAAAGAGGAGACCTCCATTGAAAACACTGAAAGTCAATTCCTGTCACTATGTGCTGGGAAATTTCCTGGCATACCAATTATTCAGTCTGATGTTGTATGAGCCAAAAGAATTGGCAAACCATCTGCAAAACCCAGACCCATAGTTGTTGAATTTTGCAACTTACGAGTTCGTCAACTGCTTCTCACACAAAAGAAGGATTTGAAAGGATCAGGGATTCTATTTTCTGAGACACTTACAAAACCACGCTTACAACTTCTTTTATATGCCAAGTCAAAGCTTGGCTTACGTAATGTTTGGTCCAGTAAAGGTGATATCCTGTATAAAACCCAATCTGGAAGAGTAGTTAAGTTTAATAATCAGAGTGAAATTGATTTTTGTGCTGCAAATGCAGAAAAATTAAAGTGATGGATTTCGATTTATTTTCTTATAATATATTGCATTGTTTCTGTAGGGATTTACTTGTTGTTCTTAAAATATTCCTCTATTATTCTTTACTGTCCTCACATAATTTAGACTGGTACCATATTACACTTTGTGCCAATAGTTTGGATGATATGTCCCTTCCCACTAATATTTCTTTATGTTTGTTTGTGATTCTGTCACCTTCACGTTGTCTGATTTACATTATATTCTTGTTGTGTCATTATACTTGTAACCCCCATAATATCAACTGGTCACACATTATAGTTTGTGCTAATACTTATAATAATATGTGCCTTCCCACTGATTTTTCTTTATGCTTGTTTATGATCCTTTCACCATCATGTAGCTTGGCTTCTATAATGTTTTTGTCATGTCAGCACATTTGCAGCTCATATAATTTTCACTGGTCCTATATTGCATTTTGGGCAAATATTATGAATCATATATGTTATCCCACTGTTATTTATTTATTTATTTTTTTTTTTATGTTTGTTTGTGATCCTATCACCTTTATGTAGGCTGTTTTCTTTCATATTTTTGTCATTTCAGCATAATTGCAGCTCATATAATTTTGACTGGTTCCACGTTATACTTGGGGCCAATATTTTGATGAATATGTGCCATGCCACTATTATTCCCTTATCTGGGTTAGCGATCCTATCACCTTCCTGTAACCTGAATTCTATCATATTTTTTTCATGTCAGCACACATGCAACTTGCATAATTTTGACTGGTCCCATATTATATTTTTGGTCATTATTTTGAATAATATCTGCCATCTCATTGATATTTCTTTATCTTATTTTTTGATGCTATCACCCTTGAGTACCCTGAATTCAATCAATTTTTTGTCATGTCAGTATATATGCAGCTCTCATAATTTTTTACTATCCATAGTATACTCTGGGCTAATATTTGGAATAATTTGTGTCATTCCATTTATATTCATTTATATTTGTCTGAGATCCTATCACCTTCAGGTAGGTTGACTACTATTATATTTTTTTTTCTCTCTCTTTCTTTCTCAAGTCAGTTACAGCTTACATAATTTTATGGTCCCACATTATAAATTGGGCCAACACTTTGATTCTACTTTCATTTTAATGATATCTCATTATGTTTTTTCTGATCATCTCACCTTCATGTAGCCTAACTTCTATTATTTTTTTGTCAGTCCAGCACACTTGCAGCTCATGTAATAGCAACTGGTGTCACATTATACTTTGGTCCAGTACTTTGGATAATTTGTGCCATCCCACTTATATTTCTATGTGTATATTTATTATTTGTGATAATTATGGGTGATTTCTCTTTTCTTTTGAATTCTTCTATTCTTAATTCGGTTATATTTGATGAACCAATTAGGGCTGGTAAACAAGAGACTCACACGCTTGACCCTCTCCTTGAATCTATGGTTAATTCTAGCTGTAATTATCACACTACCATTGATTATTGTGATAAAATTATACCCTCACTGTCTTTAAATAGTAGTTTTAATGTATTTTGTTTGAATGTGCGTGGGATAAGAGATAAATGGGATAGTCTGAAATCGTATTTGTGGTCTGATAATTCTTGACCTTTTGATGTAATTGGTTTAACAGAAACATGGTTATCTGATGGTGAAAATTTTACAGCCTATGATATGCATGGTTATGTTGCTGTCCATATCCCCAGAATGGTAACAAAGTGCTCAGGAGGTATTTCTTTATTTATAAAGTCTGATATTGAGTTTAGAAGAAGGTCTGACCTTGAATCCTTGTTTACATCAGTAGTGTCAAATAGTAGGTCAGTTTATTCTCTTGTTATTGATCTGAAAAGCCAGTTTTCATGTGACACTATTTGTTTGTTTTATAAGCCCCCTCCTTTTCGAACACATTTATTCTGCGATTTGCTTGATCAACTTTCTTGTGCGGTGTCCTTCTCTAAAAAACATATTTGTGTTTTCGGACATTTTAATTGTAATATGTTAAATATTGGATCAAGTGATGAATGGGACCATCTCTTTGATGTGCTTTCTTCTGCATGTCTACTTCCTTCAATTTTTTTTCCTTCTCGTGATGACCCTACTAGAAATTCTGCCACTTTAATAGACAATATTTTCATTTCTCATTCTTCGAATTTGATGTTTACTTCTGGTCTTGTTTTCACTGATCTTTCTGATCACTTCCCTATTTATGTTTCACTTTTTGTGCCTCAAACTGAGATTGTTGTGGATGAGCGGGGTGAGTTTTCTTTTAGAACTTCCACAGATAAAGAAATTTCTAATTTAATACATAGTCTTCAGAGTAATGATTGGTCTAGTGTTCTTGAAGCTAATGATGTTGATTGTGCAACGAGTTTATTTTTGTGTCGTATGGGAGCTCTGTTGGATAAGCATTTTCCTCTTAGAAAGAGGCCAAGGAATTCCAGACCTAAATGTCCATGGATGTCTAGAGGTCTGATCAATGCTACACATATGAAGGCGTCTCTGTTTAAGGCTGCATGTAAAAGTAAGACACAGGATGATCTTTTGAAGTATAAACTTTATAAAAATGTGCTTACTTCTTCAGTACGTGCAGCCAAAAAGCTATATTTGTCGCGTCGAATTGATGAGTTTAAGGGGAATTTGCGAAAGGTTTGGACTGTAGTTAATGAAGCTCTTTCCCGCAAGAAACTCAAACAGTCCCCCCCTTGTCACTACAGGAAAGCTGATGGATCTTTCGTGGACAAAAATTCTTCAGCAAGCGCCGTCAATTCGTATTTCACCTCACTTCCTTCCGTTCCTAATCCACCCTACAGCAGAGTAAGTAGTTTTCCCTTAGCAGAAAAGTCATTTTTCCTTTTTCAATGCAGTGATACCGAAATTTCTAACATTATTTCTCAGCTTTCAAGTAGCCGTACAGTTGATGGTTTTGGTTTGAGCTGTAATGTTCTTAAAAAAATTGGTCAGTTTGTTTCTAACCCCATCTCACACATAACTAACCTCTCTCTTTCTTCTGGTGTTTTTCCTCATTTATTTAAGATTGCTAATGTTGTACATTTGTTTAAAAAAGGTGATTCATCTCTAATTGCAAACTATAGACATATTTCTCTCCTTCCTGTAATCTCTAAGGTTGTTGAAAAAGTAGTGTATTGTAGACTCTCTTCATTTGTATTTAGTAGTAATACGACTGCAGGTAATTCTCTCATAACTAACCATCAGTATGGCTTTCGTCCCAGTTTCTCTACCTTGCATGCACTTTCAGATGCAACAGAGTTTGTGCGTGTTAATCTTGACAAGGGCTTGTGTGTTTTGGGTCTATTTCTTGACTTTTCAAAGGCATTTGATATGGTCGTTCACTCTGTTCTTTTGTCTAAATTATCTTCATTTGGAGTGCATGGAGTCCCACTTGAATGGTTTAGGTCTTACCTCTCAGGGAGATATCAGTATGTTTCGGTTAATGGTACTTCTTCCTCTTCCTTGCTTATTGTGAAAGGTGTCCCACAGGGCTCTGTGCTTGGACCACTTTTGTTTTTAATTTATATTAATGATCTTGTTGATGGTCTTCATCCCCTTGTGCACCCTATACTTTTTGCTGATGACAGTAACTTCTTCATTGCTGCAGTGGACCTGCCATCTGCCATTTCCCTAGCTGAAGGTCTTCTTGATAAAGTAAAAGATTGGTGCTGGTCAAATGGTATGACTCTCAACAGCCAAAAAAGTGCCATTGTACACTTTAGAACCCCTTATCGTATGAGAGACGCAGGGGAACCAACCATCCTGACTTATGGGAATGATATTATACCGCAAGCTACTATAGTGAAATTTCTTGTTGTGTATCTTGACTGTTTTCTTTCTTTTAAAACCCATATAACTCATACCCGTTCCCTTGTCCTCCGCCAATCTTCAATGTTATACAGGGTTAACTCATTTCTTCCCCCTGATGTTATGCTTTCTCTTTATTATGCTTTTATTTTTCCTTACCTTTCTTATTGCTGTTCTGTCTGGGGTAGTACTAATAAATCTCTTCTCTGCTCACTTCAAAGAGCCCAAAATAGGGCAGTGAAGGCTACTTTTCTTCTTCCTCGTTTTTACCCTTCCTCTGATCTTTATAATGATACTGGAATAGCTCCGCTGGATCGTATTGTGGGTAAAAGTTACCTTTATTTAGCACATTCTGCTTTTCTAGGTAGACTCCCACAATCTCTGCAGCAGTTTTTCTTTCTGTCAGGCTCAGGTAGGTATTCTTCTTTTTTACGTAGCTCTTATCGCAGGTTCATTTTACCTAAGCGTTCATCGACAGCAGGTCAGAGGTCTCCTGTTTATCAATCTATTTTACTATGGAACTCCATCCCTCCTGATGTCCCTCTATCTCTTTATGCAAAGGCACTTTATCGCTGGGTATTTCCATTATAGTATTTTCCCCCTTTTTTATTCATTTTTTTCATTATATCCACATTTTTTTCTTTTTTTTTTCTTTTTTTTTTAATTAAATATTTTTAAAATAATTCTCCTTTTTTATACTATTTTTTCTAATATTTTAAAAAATTTCTATTTTATAATTTTTTTTTTTTTTTTTTTTTTTTTTTTTTTTTTTTAGTGCTTTATAATAGTGTCTTATTTATTTTATTGGCCCTGTACAAGCTTAGCTTCTTGGGCGTGTTTAAATTTTTAAGTTTGTAATTCTATTGTTTTTGTTTTTTTTAGTATTAATAAATTGATTGATTGATTGATTGATTGATTAGAATATACACACACACACTTAAAATAATATCATACTTTTATTTACAGCATTTTGCATTTTAAATGGGGTCCCCCCGGGGGGCGGCCACTGCGGCGGCTGGGAAGCACCACGGGCCGGGAAGCACCGCGGGGCCCGCTGCGGCGGGCCGGGGGCGGGGCATTAAATAGTGGACTTTATGTGGAAATCGCTCTGCCTTGCACACACACACACACACGAATTGAAAATTGTTTGTGATATAAAAAAAAGAATTTAAAAATACCCAATACCCAAAAAAAAACCTCCCACCCAATTTATACTTTTTTAATGAATTTAATTTAATTTTTATAGACCGAGTTGTTTTCTGTACTCTACACATTCAACTCGGTCTGAGATTAAATAGTGACCGTGTGGTAGTACCTTCACAACATACTCAAGTACATAGACTTTGTCCGATATGGCCGACAGGGCGTTTTTCTCAACTCTAACTGTGTAGTTTTTAAATTGTAAAGAGCAAATCGCCATGACTTTCGCTCTTGGTACTAAACTACGTTCCATACAGTTTCTATAGACACTCATGTCGAAATTATTTTTTACAAAGTGTGTAGGTACCCCCTTGCAAACTTGCTTGATATCCTTGTTGTGCATTTCCACACAGTATACCTTCGGCCCAGGAAAAACACCACTGGATATCAGATCACTTCCCGTTTCAGATTTAACATTAACAATTGATTTGGGGCCTGTCGTTTCGCTAGCTCTGGGTAGAAGGATTCATCCCAATTAGTGTAGTCTATTCGTGAGCTAATGTACTCGCCATTTTCCAAATCATTCAATAGATTTTCAGTTTTGACTTTTAACAGGACGGAATCAGTGTCCCCGTAATGCACTTTTAACTTGTCCCTCAATTGGCCACTGTACCTTGCATACATTATAATAAAATGACAAAATGAGTTTTTTAGATATTTCAGTTATTGCACTCCCGCCTGCAATATTTCTATTTAAAACAATGTTTCTTTTCCTGCGTTGTAGGGGCACCATATTAGAGTCTATGATTGTGAACGATGTGAAGTTTGGATCCGCAATGATTCGAGCACAATCTTTGGGATTGGTTACAATGTCAGATCGACATCTGTTTCGTACGCTTTCGCACATTTTACCGAAAGCTGATTTCAAAATGAGTTTCTAGACTTCTTTTCAACTTTCGTTTTCGCTTGTGAACGCTTACTCACAAAGGTGTCAATAAACGTTTTCATGTAAGGCTTTTGATCAAATTGGAGGGCTCTATGAATCTTTGTGAGTTTGAAACCATTGAACACCATCCATTTCAATAACACGTGATGAACAACGATATTCTGTTTCGGGTTCAGGTCGGCAATTAGTTTTTGTTTTGAGGGTACCCATTGCATACTCCCATCCTCTACTAAAGATGAATTGTAGGGGCTCAGAGAGTCCCTACCCACCGGTCTATTTATGCACAGAAAAACAAAGTCTTTTAACCGAGTCTAGATTTCTATGGGTATTTCACCGTCAATTTCAAAAACCATCCCTGTTCCCCATTCGCCTAAATGCTAGCAATGTCGGGGAAATTGGAAGCACACAGATTGTTAAGCCATTTATAATTGCCAGACGGCAAACAGTAGTAAGACATTGCCGATTGGTAAAGGCAATTCATATCCAAAAGAACTGCGTCTAACTTTTCATCGGTGTGCTGTCCGGTCGGATCAGTTTTCATGATACGGTCCCGGTCAAAAACATACCCACCCCTCATTGATCTCTCTACAAACAGATGCTGATCCATAAAGGCGATCAGACCTATTTCTTCTTTGCTGTTTTTAAGTATCAAGGCCATCACCAGATGCGGAGTGGAAAAATAAAAACTTAAATCCAACCTAAGTTCTCCATAGATTTTATCCGTATTTTTGAACACAATGTCCAGAAGAGTGAGTACGTCACTGGCCAAGTAAAGTTTACAATAATCCCAAACAATTTTTACATCTGCCCTTTGCCCAAACCCTCTTAGCAAATTCGTAGTCGCTAGTGGTGCACTCACTCTCAGTAAGAGAAATGTAAAAAGCTTCAATGGGCGGTAATGACACCTCATCTAGCCTCGAGGCGGAGTTGTAATAATCATATGGATATATGCCCTTACACGTTAATAAATCATACATTTCATCATCGGGAAAGCGCTGTTTGAGGAGGGGGAAGCTATCAAAATTGTCACTTTTCTGTATCAGAATCAATTGACTTAAGGATTTGGGGAAGAAGCTGAAAGAGTCTAAAAAACTGATTTTATTCAGGCACGTGTTACCCTTTTCAACTGTTTTCCACATGAATTCTAGCAGCAGTAGCTTCTCCGATGACTTGGGTATGATATTATATGAAAAAGAACCATCTATCCATGAGTCATCTACAACTCCACCCTTGGCAATGCGGGCCCACGCCGGTAGAGCAATTTTTAAGTCATAATTGGAATTGTGTATAAAAACAGGTACAAAATATTGCTGTCTAACGTTTAAATTGCACGACTGATGTGCTACCCCTCTGATGTTACTCCCCCCGATGTAATATCCTGCCACAAATGATCATGATCAATCACCTTCCTCCCCTCCCCCCATTCCCAACACCATCATCAAATTCCCCCTTGCAAACCCAACATATTTTACGATTTTAATGGCCAATCTGTCATCTTGTTATAGGAGCATAGGATAGTTTGTGTAACGAAGGAGCGAAATTGCACCGTTCGCTGTTTTGATTAGACTGACCAATGCTGAGCGCATGCAGTCTTCACCATCGCCCAACATCTCAACTACATCCAGCACTTACATGGTATTATTGGAATCTCGTTGCGCATGAGCGTAAGAGACCCCTATGGCTTCATGTATTTTAACACGATTTGGATTTGACGAATCGTACACGTCTGTGAGTTTCGCTTCACAGTCTAAAGTGATATTATTGCTCTGTAGGAGCGTGTTCTGGAAATTTTTAAAACTTAAGATCGCTCTATCTTCGCTTACCGTTTCCACAGCCTGATATCCATGACGTTTACAGCGTTTCATGTGATGCTTTAACTTTAAATCCGAGCGAAATCTTGAGAGGCATGTTGGACAGTAATAACACACACCATTCCCCTTTTTACCCTCACTTAGAACCCTACTAATATCGGTAATTTGATTAAAATGTCCAATTGAAACAGGCTCTGTGGGTGGTGTGTATAAAAGCCACACCCAATGTTCAACTGATTCAATTGAAGGAGCCCTCACTGGAAATAATACGCCCTTCTTATCGGAACGGTGCCCGTCCTCAAATTCTGTTTCATACTGCAACACCGTGACACCAATCTTTAAACGTGCATTAGGCCACTCAAAAATATCTATTCCTTTTAGTTTCACGGGAAATTGACCATTTGAAGAATTAAAATCTACTATAGGGAACTTTGAACCCTCCCTACCATTAACTGCCATTTCATCCAACTTTTTCTTAGATGCATTATCGCGCAGAGGTCTATACGGGGCAATTAAAAATGCATACTTGAAACACTGTAGCCTCGTATCGAAACAGATTCGTTGTATCCCCCTACAACCCTTTAATCTGAATGATATTTTAATTCAATATACCCCGCTCCCCCTCTTACAATAAAATCCTTTTAAATCTACAAATATTAACGTTTAAACTCTCAATAAATAAAACCATCGACCCGCTACCCCCTCGTTATAATTTTCCCATTTACTTTGAATACTATTAACCCAATCTAGAAAAACCTCCTCATAATTTGATGAATGCGGGCGAATTGCCAACATCTCTGTGTGCAAGTATTTCGAATACAGCTTGCTCGCATTTTCGTTTATAAAAAATATTTTTAGTTATTGATGCTTTTAAACCGACCCCACCTATATCATGTAAAAAATTACATTATATTTAGATATCTCTGAGGGGAACAGAGAAATTTAAAACAATGGTTGGGGCGGGAGATTAATATTTTAATATCTCTGACACACACTCTTACAGTGTTGAAAAAATGGCGAAAAGAATAGGGTAAAAAAAAGTTGGAAAGAAATAGTTAGATATTTGTAAAATCAGGTAGAAGGTAGAGGTAAAATGCTTACATTTCCAAATTCAGACTGCACTTGTGTGCCTGAAGGACCTGGCAAAGTATGATGGGGGGCGACCTAACGATCTGGAGTAGACGGGTCTGAGGCATTATTAGAAGCCGTCCACTCTCTTTTCAATTTTCTGCCAGGTTGCATAGAGGTTTGCGCAGAGCTGACACTGGCGTGAGGAGCTCCTGGCATTAAAAGCTGTGTGGTCAATGCCTGGTCCAGAGCATGTGCAAAGCAACCAGCATATCTTATGATGGAAGGCCTTGCAGCTTGCATCGGTGTGACATCGGTCCCTCTTGCTCTCTTTTCAGGGGGAGAGTAATTGTCGGAATCCTCCTTAAAAAAAGAAGAAAAATTTAGATTGAAATAACTAACCCTCTTTTACAGAAGAAAAATTAGTAGACAGAATTTTACAGAAGAAAAATTAGTTTACAGAAGAAAAATTAGTTTGCTAAATACGAGCTATTTTCTTGCGAAAACACACAAAATCAGAAAAAATGTTCAATGTTCCTTTAGTACCTACGCAATTAGACTGAAAATGAAGATATTTATGCACAGTTTCAACTAGCTAGGGCTAAGTTTGCTAAAGACGAACTATTTTCTTGCGAAAACACAAAAAATCAGAAAAAAAATGTTCAATGTTCCTTTAGTACCTACGCAACTAGACGAAAAATGAAGATATTTATGCACGATTTCAACTAGCTATGGCTAAGTTTGCTAAGGACGAGCTATTTTCTTGCGAAAACACACAAAATCAGAAAAAATGTTCAATGTTCCTTTAGTACCTACGCAATTACACTAAAAATGAAGATATTTATGCACAGTTTCAACTAGCTATGGCTAAATTTGCCAAAGACGAGCTATTTTCTTGCGAAAACACAAAAAATCAGAAAAAAAAGTTCAATTTTCCTTTAGTACCTACGGAATTAGACTAAAAATGAAGATATTTATGCACAGTTTCAAGTAGCTATGGCTAAGTTTGCTAAAGACGAGCTATTTTCTTGCGAAAACACACAAAATCAGAAAAAAATGTTCAATGTTTCTTTATTACCTACGCAATTAGACTAAAAATGAAGATATTTATGCACAGTTTCAACTAGCTATGGCTAAGTTTGTTAAAGCCGAGCTATTTTCTTGCGAAAACACCAAAAATAAAAAAAAATGGTCAATGTTCCTTTAGTACCTACGCAATTAGACTAAAAATGAAGATATTTATGCACAGTTTCAACTAGCTATGGCTAAGTATGTTAAAGACGAGCTATTTTCTTGCGAAAACACACAAAATAAAAAAAACGGTCAATATTCCCTTAGTACCTACGCAATTAGACTAAAAATAAAGATATTTATGCACAGTTTCAACTAGCTATGACTAAGTTTGTTAAAGGCGAGCTAAAATCCAAAATTAATACAAAACTTAAATTTCTTCCCAAGAAAATATTTTGAATACGATTTGGCTGTATATCAATTCTGAGTTTAGTCTACTATTCTTTAAATAGCAACTTCATTAATGATATAATTCAACGAATATCCATAGATATCCAAAATTAATACAAAACTTGAACTTCTTTCCGAGAAAATATTTTGAATACGATTTGGCAGTATATCAATTCTGAGTTTAGCCTACTATTCTTTAATTAATCAGTGCCGATAACACAAGCGTGTGAAGTTTGTTTTATGAAAATCACCCTTTTTGTAAGAAGATTAAACACACATGGTTTTAATCTACACTGCAACGAAAGCACATTTTAAATGCACGATGGGAAATGACATTTTGAACGAAAGAATTATTTCTAATGAATGAATTAAACTCGTAAACAGAGGGGGGAGGGAAGATGGGGTTTACGTAATGGAAAAAAGAGCGTATTTTACGTTTTCTATCGACTATAAACATTATATAGTAGAGTTTGTATTGTGGGGGGTGGGGATATGCCCTGAATTTGAATTTACTGGAGGGATGACTATGTAAAATGATTTTATTTGGAAATAAATTAAGAAAATTTAGTAAACTGAACTCACACTATAAATCGATGTATCCAAAGCTTCAAAGTCAATAATATCAAATGTGTTATCCATGGTATGCTAGAACCTTATGAAAATTTAATCGTAACGCATGAGCATTATATACAAAATCTCAAGGACGAATGAAAATCACTCCTTTTATTTGAATCCAATTACCAATCAAGTTATCGTATATAGAATAACCTCCGCTGTCTCTGATTGGCCCTTAAAAATGGGTGTTGCCTCAAAAACCAGTCTGCTAGTGTTATACAATCTCGACTATAGTTTCAAAACATGTTTGACCACTTTATAGGTTTTCTCGCGTTTTGCAATGTGCACGTGAAACTGTACTGTATATTCTTGTGAAATTCCATGTATATTTCATTTCAATAGCAATAACCAGTCTGATTGTGTTATACAGTCTCAACCTTAGTTCCAATACATGTTTGTTCACTTTATAGGTAAAGGTTTGCTCGCTTTTTACAATGCGCACGTGAAACTGTAGTGTATATTCTTGTGCAATCACCCGTGAAAGTGCATACACCCTTACTAATCCTAATCCTTTCGTCCCTCTCTAGTATTCCCCGTTTTAGCCCCATCGATCCGACAATTGCAGGAAGGCTCCCAGCTTGTCCTCCTTCCCCACAAATATCTGGAAACTTTAGTTAGAAAAGGCTCCTCTTCAAATATAACTTGGTTCCTACCAAACCAGTATAACGCTAGAACAAATATTCCTGACCATTGCCCACCATCCCTTCCGATTTCACACCCATGTCCAAATGTTATCTACAATTATGCTAGCCCCCCCCCCCAAAAAAAAAAAAAATTTGATACGCCAAATAGTTCATGGTTCTCTAACCCCTTTATCAATAGTTCTTCAACTGTGGCTGTTGGTTTGTTTGACGGTAGTGTTCCTGTAGCTCTACCTCTTGTGCAGTGATACATCTCCCAATTGTCACGATTAGGGAAGTTTTTCGACGCCACGGATAGATTACCACGAAGTCTTTTAGACTTTAATTTCCTTGACCCTATTGAAAAGGATGAACAAGACAAGTTGCATAACCTTAGTTAAACAAAGATGTTTTTGTGAGGTTTATTGTGTACATTTAAAAAAAGAATTGAACAAATGAAAAAATATAGGTTTTCTTACGTAAGTAAAGAGCAAAGTTAGAACTTAAATCAAAAAAAATTATTGCTTCACATATTTGGTAAGACAGTATGATATTATTGTATGCTAAATATTGTCGATATCATGGCCGATGAAACACAATTCAGAGCCTTATTCATCATCTTCTATTTTCTGCATGCTACTTAAAATTTTCTGCTCCTAAAAAAAACATTCTTTTTTTGAGGTAGGTTTTTTATTCTCAGTAAAGTGCTAATTTTTAGAATTCTACCGAGTCAGTTAATTTGAGCTAGTTTTGTAGAAGCAACTTGCATAATCTGTGAAGTAATTATTTTTACTCTTTTTAAATTTCAGCTTTGCTTTTTACTTCCGTGTGACAGTCGTGATAATGACGTAGTCTTATAATATCAGGAAAGGGCTCATTCGAAGAAAAATTAAAAGTTTTAGTGCCCTTTTTAAGCGACCAAAAAGATTGTAGGGCAAATAGCCCACTCCCTCTAACCTATTTTCCTCAAATTTGCCTGATAAAAACTATAAAATAGCCATTTGCTCAGGATATTTTATTAGTCCAATAACTATGCCTTTGGGAATAACATGAGCCCCCCCCCCCCCAGTCCCTTGGGAAAAGTCAGTAAGTCATGACATTTTCCCATTGTTTATATATAGTACATTTTATTGTGAAGTGTACAGACATTGTTTTGTGGGGGGGGGGAGGTGAATTTTCTACTGGGTATTTTCCAAGGGGGAATCTTCCGTGGGAAGGAAATTTTTAAAGGGAGTTAACTTTCCAGGGAAAATTTTACACTGGGGATTGAAATTCTTTTTTATTTGTCTTACTTTCTGTTTACCGACTCAATTTTACATGTGAAGATGTTAAGGAGAATTGTGAAAGGGGGGGTGTATTTTTACCGGGATGGAATTGTCTAGAGTATCTTTCCATAGGGGGGGGGGGTCCACGGAATAAATTATCCATGGGGGAGTTTTCCACGGGATAAATTTTCCAGAGGGTATTTTATGCGGGAGCAAAATTCTACTGGGGTTGGGGAGGGGGGGGGGCATTTGCGGGAAAACCTTTCCACGAAGGAGGGAATTCCCGGCATGATTTTAAAAACAAACAAAAATTAATGTCTTCTTCAAATGAAAGTGCGCTAAGGAAAATTTTTCACGCGGAATCGTTTGCAAGAAATTTTCTCGGGGAATTGTCAATTAGAATGGAATTATCTGGGGAGAATTTTCCTGAGAGAAAGTACTTTACGTGGGAAGAACTTTCCATGGAGAGATTTTCTGTGGAGTGAAAGAATTTCCCATGGGAGAGGAGCCGGATTTCTCGGCATTATTTAAAAACGATTAGAAATAAAATAAAAAAAAATTAACTGAAAATAAGGAGCAACATCAAGACTTAAAACGAACAAAAAATTGTTACGTGTATAATGGTCCTCAATATATCGCTCTTTAAGCTAAATTTTAAATTTTGCCCATTAGGAACACATTTCCTGAAACACAGGGGCTGCCCCCTCGTCAATACCTCGCTCTTTAAGCTAAATTCTAACTTTTTGTCCTAATTCTTAAAGAACGACTCCTGAAACACATGGGCCGTTTAACAAGAATAATGAGCCTTTTTAAAACTTATAAGAAAACTTTAGCGTAAAGAGCGAGGTTTTGAGGAGGAAGCATTCCCCCCCCCCTCATATAGGTAGTAATATCTCTTTGTTTTAAGTTTTGATGTTGTTCCTTACTTTCAGTTGAAAAAATTGTTTGTCTTCTGGTTTGTTTCCCATTGGGCCAAGAATTGGATCTGGCAAAGGATATTTCGCCTAGGGCCTACTGCATTTTACCAACCAATTTTTTTTTGAACGAAACTTAGTCTTGTCTTTACCCTCAAGGATAGTTCTAAATGACAGTCATGTCTCTCCCTTCTCAAAACAAACCTCACTAAACTTTCAACCCTTCATGACGATGCAAGGAGCTTTCAGGCTTTTCCATTGGCTAAAGTTTTACAAATCAATTTTCACAACTTTTGTGAATTTTCTACTGGATTGACTGGAAAAAGCTAACGAAAGAAGCTGAATATTTAATATGCAATGATATTAGCTCTTAGAAATCTCAGCGCAATTCAAGATTTTAAAGTATTTTTTATTTTTCAAACTAAGAAAATTTCTTTTTATAATATACTTTGTTTTCAGTAAAGCACAAATGACACATTCGGCTTTAGAACTATTTCATTTTGGGGGAAAGGGAGCAATAGCCAAACTTCTATTTGTAGTAACTTTTGTTCGTTTTAAGTTTGACTTGAATATTCAGTACAGTTATTACTCGTTATAAGATTTATTTTTGATCTATATCAGTTTCTGTTATCTTTATATTTGACATGGTCATTTATTCTAATTTTGTTTTGTTTTGCGTTTTATTTCTTCTTTAATAGTAATTTTTGGTCCTTTTTAATTTTAATTATTATACGACTTGTTTCTGCAAGTTTAATATGGCTGTTTACTTTTCTTTGAAAAACTTCTTTTTCGGAAAGTTTTTTTTAATTAATTCCTGTTCGGTTGATGCCCTTCACCTAACTGTTCTTGAAATATTGAAAATATACCGTTTTGCAAGTTGTCACGGTCGCAGTTAACCTTAGTCGCAGTCACGCGTGTGCGCGATAGCATTCACAAGTGGTTGCAGTCGCAAGCAGTCACAGTTGCAGTTTCAGTAGCAGTAGTAGTGGCCCTGAAATTTTTAATTTAACACCCTTCCGCGTTTCAAAGATATTACAGATACGCCGTTTTGATAGCATGGATGCACATAGTGTCTTTTCATTTAGTTTACCATCCTCCTAAACAATCGCCGAAAAACTCACTTCAATATCCTTAGCCTTTTTGGACACGCCTGAAATCAAATATCCCCCCCCCTTTCTTAATGATAAACCCTGCATATAAAATGGACAAATTACATAATTTACATTACTTCACCCGGGGGCTGTAGGGGGGAGGCAAGGTATCCCCGGAGACATAGTTGTTAGACCTTTTAGACTATTTTGAACAAAATGACTTTTCAAAGTATCTATCAGTGTTAAGGGGGGGGCGTCTTAGAACGACGAAGAGGGCTGGTTACCCTCAAACCACTCTTCAACATCCCCCTCAACATGACCTGAAAGTTTCAACTTAGTATCCTCAGCCGAAAAAATTAACGTTCTAGTGTAGATAAGTCAATTTATTTAGACATCTCAAGACATTAAATGAACCCTGTTTATTGAACTCTCTCAGAAAGAATAGTTACTGAATGAACCAGAAGTTAGTCATTTATTTTTGCATAAACACGTTAGTTTTAATTTTAATGCTTTAGTATTTCTACTGACTACGATCGCTGTATATGTGATCAAAATATCTAGACTTTTGTACCTGTTTTTACTGTCTAGAACAATGGATTTATCCCCATTTGAACGTTTATTTGTTCGTCATTGAAAGGCAATGTGGTCTGGGAAAAGCATACATAGTTTAGGGTACTACGTCGAAAAAGTATCCTCAGCCTTTCCTTAGATACTGCTGATACGCCCTTTTGATAACCATCTACATATAGTGTGTCTTGTCTTTGTATGACATTCTCCTCAGCATTTCCTGAAAGTTTCAGCTTAATACTCTAAGCCTTTTTGGAAGGCCAGGATTAAATATGCCTCCTTTTCCCAACACAAATCCTTATATATTAACAACGGGCAGCTTGCATAGCTTACAGCCGTTGCCCCAGGGGATGTTGGGGATTATGTCATCCCCAGTGACAAGGTTGTATCCAGGATTTTTGTTCGAAGTATAGTAATTTTTTTTCGATGAATTTTACAAAAAAAGTTTCAAAAGGCATCAAAAATTTGTTTATCTACATTTTTGTTACATTTCACAAGCCGGACAAATATTTTAAGGGAAAGGAGATCAAACCCGATAACTGCGACCCCCCTGGATACTGCCTTGCATGTCGGTATATTTATTTGACATTTAGACTATTTTGAACAAAATACCTATTTCCAATTTTTGATCGGACATCTTTAGGGGTAAGGCAACTACAATGAGCATGGGGGTGCCCTCCGAACACTTTTCAACATCCCCCTTAATATATCCTGAAAGTTTCAATTTACTACCCTCAGCTCTTCTTTAGATATTTCATATATGTTTTTTTGATGAACTGGATGAACAAAGTGTCTTTGATTTGGTTTAACACGCCCTCAGTATTTCCTTAAGTTTCACATTAATATTCTTAGCCTTTTCGGACACACCCAGAATCAAACAATCCTGCTTTTTCCGATATAAATCCTACATATAAACAACGGGTAAATTCCCTTGTATACAATCCTTGCCCAAGGGCTAGGGGTATGGCATCGTCGGAGAAATAATTGAAAGACCATCCGACTATTTTTAACAAAACGGCTATTTCAAATTTCAATCAATGCTGAGGGGATTAGGACGAAAGCCTTTTTACATAAACCATTTGATTTTGCTTCTCTCTTTATTGTTATTAAGATGGTAGCAACAAGTGGAGAAGAGAAAAATTATGCCTATGTATACACTACCATTACCTTTGAAGGACTGGTAAGTGCTACCCATGCAAGTGTTTTCCTCGTTGTTCAAGGTAGGGGGTTGTAATTTCCTCGTGCGGGGTTTTCGACAATGGCGATTACAATTTCGTTACTATTACTGAATCAACTTCAAATGACAATTTTTTTCTTTGGCAATAATTTTCAAAAACATTTTACAATTTTTGGTTACTATGGGTTGAACTTCGTCCGTCACTAAGTTGCAATGACCGCTGCAACCTTTGGCTCTTTGTCGCATGACGGCCCTCAGTCACATGAGGGCCGTCATGAGGCCAGAAGAGAAAAATTATGCCTATGCATACCATACCATTGCCTTTCAAGGGCTGTTAAGTGCTACCCATGCAAGTGTTTTCCTCGTTGTTCAAGGTAGGGGGTTGTAATTTCCTCGTGCGGGGTTTTCGACAATGGCGATTACAATTTCGTTACTATTACTGAATGAACTTCAAATGACAATTTTTTTCACTTGACAATAATTTTCAAGAACATTTTACAATTTTTGGTTACTATGGGCTGAACTTCGTCCGTCACTAAGCTGCAACGACCGCTGCAACCTTTGGCTTTATGTCACATGACGGCCCTCAGTCACATATCCTTACTATTCTTAATGTTTTTCAAGCTGACCGTTTAATTTTTTGTTTTCCAACCATGTTGATATCCATATTGATTTTCCCAGATAGGATAGAAATTTAAAAAAAAAACACCTTTTTGTCCATATTAGCGTTCGTTTTGTTTTTAAGTACTATATAATATTGCATATGTTGGTGTTACAGAGGACGGGGCTGAGTCTTCGTTCTTCTTCTCTCACAATTTTGCGCTAGTATGCTTTAAAACTCATTTTAAACTCAAAATCGCTGCAATTTCAAGCAACATGGCTCTTTAATTTTCTTTGAAACTTCTTTTTAAGAAAAGATCTTCTCACTTAATTTAAAAATGAGCAGAAAAAAGACCCGCAAAAAGGTTGAAACCACTCAACCACTCAAGGGAGTTCCAAGGGAGATTAACCCTTCCACGTACAAAAATAGATTTTTTTTTTCGGGTAAAGATTGTCACATTTGGTGTTATTCCCCTCTTTCTTTTTTTTCTGTTTTTTCTAGGGGTGATTTTTCCAATCAAAGAATGCTCATTTCCCCATGCGTTTATCCCAAACATCTCTATCTCTGAAATTGATTATGTTTTCTGTTATATACCTTTCAATAAACCTCTGAGGCTGATACTAAAATTTTTATTTAGCCAGTTTATTAGCTTTTATCTCGCCTAATCTGCCGCCAGTAAAATTGATCTGACCTCTGTCCATGTTTGAAATCTAGAATAAATGCTCACTCTTTGTTTTCGCCACTGTCGTTATCAACTGCATAACTATTAAATATATATATATATATATATATATATATATATATATATATATATATATATATATATATATATATATATATATATATATATATATATATATATATATATATATATATATATATATATATATATATATATATATATATATATATATATATATATATATATATATATATATATATATATATATATAATCTGAAAATTATGCAAGTGATGGCGAAAGTGAAATAGAAAGTGTACTAAACTGCACAAGGGAACTAAATGACACGGCAGGGTTGAATATGTAGTAGTTCCCTTATTAGGTCCTTGCTGAATAGAAACTTTGTAAAAACTTACCTTCAGACACAGTTATGCAAAACAAGTAAAAACAGGTAAATATTTTCGGAAACATTTTAAATTTGATATTCTGCCTTGAATCCTTTTTAAACATAGGCGAAAAACAATTAGAAGAATCTGATAAGATTGATTTACTTAGAACCTATCTGTTTGCTATAGTGAAAAGTTGTTTGATAAACGTACGCTCTTCCAAAATGAAAACAAAACTTGAAAGTCTACTTATTTACAATTTACGTAATAGGCTACTAATCTTAATTACAACAATACGATAGAGTTTTGCCAAAATTGGTCTCTTTTATGGAGGATTAAATTTCAGAGATTTTTTCTTCAAATGAAAGTTAGGAGCAACACTGAAACTTAAACCAACAGAGATTGTTCCCTATAAGAGGCAACTGTCCATTTTTCAATGCTTCGCCTGTTCTGCTAAATCTTTTTAGTGCTTTAAAAAGCTTCTTATTCTACTTCAACGGCCCTTGTGTTTCAGCAATCGTTCTTATAGAATTGGGACAAAAAGTCAAACTTTAGTGCAAAGACCGAGGGACTGAGGAGGGGGGAGGGAATACCCCTCATATACGGATAAACTTTTGTTTGTTTTAAGATTCAATGTTGCTCCTTAATTTTAATTGAAATAAAAATTGAATTCAATATCTGATCGTCAAACACTCCGTGGTAACGAACTGTGAGTAAGGAGCGACCCGGCTCAATAGTAACGGAAACTCTAAAAAACAGAATTTTAATACCAATATATACATCAAAGATTCAGATTTTTATGCTGATATCATCAAGTTTATTCTTAACTACAAAAAGTTTAGCGCCTGGGAAAATGTGCCTCATTTTCGAAAAAAGGGGGAAAACCCCCCTTTATAGTCATAGAACCTTAATGAAAATCATACAATCAGATTCAGCGCATCAGAGAACTCAACTGTAGAGTTTTCAAGCGCCTATCTGCAAAAATATGGAATTTTGTATTTTTTGCCAGAAGAAAGATGATGGATGCGTGTTTATTTGTTGTTTTTTTGTTTGTTTGTTTTTTCCCAAGGGTGATCATATCGACCCAGTGGTCTTAGAAGATCACAGGAGGAATCATTCAAACGGAAATTAAAAGTTCTAGTTCCCTTTTAAGTGACAAAAAAATGGAGGGCAACTTCTGCCCAATGAACTATGAACTTTGCCCAATGTCAGAGGCAAGACTATAGCATTGCCTATATGAAAGGCCATACGGCTCCAATGTTTTATTATCATTATTAATATTATTTATTTTTTTCCCCAGAGGCACTTCATATGGAATGAGTCATCGTATAAACTTTAAAAGGGGCTCATTCGATTGGAAATCGAGAGTTTTAGTGCCCTTTTTAAGAGCGTGATTGGAAGGCAACTAACATCCCTTCCACGCCCACCATTTTCCCAAACACATCCAATCAAAAGTTTGCGATAGCCATTTTGTTCTACGTAGTCGATTTCCAGATAGACATAATGTTTTTGAGGAGGATACTCCCCCCACAGCCCTCAGGGCAAGGGTTGTAAGTTATGCCGTGGGGGTATATATGGTTTTTATAGAAGACTTTGTCGTAAAAACTTCAAAAAGGACTCATTCGATTGGAAATTCAAAGGGCTAATGCCCTTATAATAGTCAAAAATGATTGGAGGGCAACTAATCCCTCTCTCACGCCCACCTTTTCCCCAAACACCATCCAGTCAAAATTTTGAGATATCCATTTTGTTCAACGTAGTCTAAAAATGCAGTAAATTAGGTCTTTGAGGATAACACCCCCCCCCCCACAGCCCTCAGGTTGTAAGTTTTGTAAAATCTCAAAATTTTGAGATAGCCATTTTGTTCTACGTAGTTGATTTCTGGATAGAAATAATGTTTTTGAGGAGGACACTCCCCCCACAGCCCTCAGGGCACGGGTCGTAAGCTATGCCCTTGGGGCGTATAAGGTTTTATAGAAAGTGTTGTCGTAGAAAATTCGAATAGGGTTCATTCGATTGAAAGTTTTAATGGCTAGTGCCCTTTTTAAAAGTCAAAAGTGATTGGAGGGCAGCTAACACCCCTTCCACCCCCACCATTTCCCCAAACACATCCAATCAAAATTTTGAGATAGCCATTCTGTTCAACGTAGTTGAAAGTTCTGGAAATAATACCTTTGAGTAGGGCACTCCCCCCCACAGTCTTTAGGGCAAGGCCAGGTAAGGGTTATAAATTATAACCTGGGGGCATATATGGTTCTTATGGAAGGAATGCTCGTATAAACTTTAGAGAGGGCTCATTTGATTTGAAATTAATTTCTAGTTCACTTTTTAAGCGTCAAAAGACATCAGAGGGTAAACAGCCCCCCCCCCTACGCCCTTTTTCCCAAATGCATCTGATACAAATTTTGAGATAGCTATTTTGTTAAAAATAGTTCTAAGATCATATAACAAACACTCCGGTGTTGAGAGAGGCCTCCAGGGCCCGGAGCAGGTGTTGTAAGTTATTCTCTAGGGACATATATGGTTCTTATGAAAGGGATGCTCGTATAAACTTCAAAGATCGCTCATTTGATGGGAAATAGAAAGTTCTAGTTCGCTTTTTAAGAGTCAAAAGAGATTTGATGGACCTAGCCCCCTAGCCCCTCCATGTCCTGTTTTCCTCAAACCCATCCAATAAGAACTTTGAGATAGCCATTTTTTTTAAATAGTTCAAATACCATACAAAAAAAATTCCGGGGTTGACAAAGCCCCTAGGGCCCGAGGGCAGGCGTTGTAAGTTATGCCTTGTGGGAATATGTGGTTCTTATTAATGGGATGCTCGTAAGAACTTCAGAGAGGGCTCATTTGATTGGAAATTCAAAATTCTAGGACAGTTTTTGAGAATCAAAAAAGATTGGAGGGCGAATAGCCCCCCCCCCCATGACCTTTTTTCCCTATATGCATCCGATAAAATTTTGTGATAGCCATTAAGTTAAAAATTGTTCAAAAGTCAGATAACAAAAACCCAGGAGTCGATACAACCCCCAGGGCCCGAGGGCAGGCGTTGTAAGTCATACCCTGAAGCATATATGGTTCTTAAGAAAAGTATGCTCGTATAAACTTCAGAGAGGGCTCATTTGATTGGAAATTGAAAGTTCGAGCTCGCTTTTTAATCGTCAAAAGAGATCAGAGGGCAATTATCCCCCCCCCCCCCACGCCTTATTTTTCCAACCCCATCTGATAAATATTTTGAGATAGACATTTTGTTGAAAATAGTTCAAAGGTCAGATAAAAAAAAACTCCGGTATCAATACAGCCCCCAGGACCCAGGGGAAGGCGTTCTAAGTTATGCCCTAAAGACTTGTATTGCTCTTGTGAAAGGGATGCTCGTATAAACTTCATAGAGGGCTCATTTGATTCGACACTGAAAGTTCTAGTTCACTTTTTAAGAATCAAGAGATTTAAGGCAACTACCCCCCCCCCACGCCCTTTTTACCCAAACCCATCCTCTACAAATTTTAAGAAACCCAGTTTTTTGAAAATTGTTCAAAAATTAGATAACAAAAACTCTGGTGTCAATACGACCCCCATGGACCCGGGAGGTGGGCATTGTAAGTGTTGTCCTAAGGGCGTATATCGTTCTTATAAAAGGGATTCTCGTATAAACTTAATAGATGTCTCATTTGATTGGAAATTAAAAATTCTAGTTCACTTTTAAGAGTCAAAAGATACCCAAGGGCAGCCGCCCCCCCCCCCCGCACACACACTCTTTTTCCCCATGCTCATCCGATAAAATTTTTTTAAATAGTCATTTCATTAAAAATAGTTCAAACATCAGATAAGAAGAGCTCCTGGGTCGACGCAGCCCCCAGGGCCTTACGGAAGTTCTTAAGGAAGGGATGCTCGTATAAACTTCGGAGAGGGCTCATTTGATTAGAAATTGAAATTTCTTGTTCAGTTTTTTAGAGCCAAAAGAGATTGGAGGGCAACTATCCCCCCCCCACTCCCCTTTTTCCCCAGATGCATCCAATACAAATTTTTAGATAGTCATTAAGTTAAAAATTGCTCAAAAGTCAAAAGAAATTGGAGGGCAACTAGTCCCCCCTCCACGCCCTAAATGCATCAGATAAAAATTTTGAGATAGAAATTTCGTTAAAAATAGTTCACAGTTCAGATAACAAAAACTCCGGTATCGACACAGCCCCCCAGGGCCCGGGAGAGAGGGCTTAACTTCAGAGATGGCTCATTTGATTGGAGATTGAAAGTTCGAGCTCACTTTTTAATATTCAAAGGAGATCCAAGGGTAAGTAACCCCCCCCCCTAGCTTTGTTTTTCCAAACCCATTTGATGAAAATTTTGAGATAGACATTTTGTTAAAAACAGTTCAAAGTTCAGATAACAAAAACCCTGGTGTCGACAAAGCCCCCCAGGGCTCGGGGGTAGGCGTTGTAAGTTATGCCCTGGGGATATATATGGTGGTTATGGAAGGAATGTTCGTGTAAACTTCATAGAGGGCTTATTTGATTGGAAATTGAAAGTTGTAATTCACTTTTTAAGAGCCAAAAGTGATCTGAGGGCAGCTAGCCTTCCCCCACACTCCATTTTTCCCCCAGAGGCACTTAATATAGAAGGGGCCTTCGTATAAACTTCAAAGGGGGCTCATTCAATTGGAAATCGAGAGTTCTAGTGCCTTTTTTAAGAATCAAATGTGATCGGAGGACAACTAGCCCCCCCCACGCCCTTTTCCCCCAAATACGTCTGATAAAAAAATTTGAGGTAGCCATTTTGTTAAAAATACTTCAAAGATCATATAACAAAAACTCCTTTACGTATGGCCATTTCGTTAAAAATAGGTCAAAAGTCAGATAAGAAAAACTCCCGTGTCGACGCAGCCCCACAGGGCCTGGGGCAGGCATTGTAAGTATTGCTCTGGGGGCATATATGGTTCTTGTAGAGAGTATGCTCGTATAAAGTTCGGAGAGGTTCACTTTTAAAGTTCACTTTTAAAGAGTCAAAAGATATCGGAGGGCAACTAGCCCCCCTCCCCACGCCATGCTCTTTTTCCTCAAACTCATCCGATAGGAATTTTGAGATAGCCATTTTTTTAAAATAGTTCAAAGATCATATAATGAAAACTCCGGGGTCGACACAACCCCCCGGGCCTGGAGGCAGGCGTTGTAAGTAATGCTCTGGGGGCATATATAGTTCTTATAAAAGGGATTATAGTATAAATTTCGGAGAAGGCTCATATGATTCGAAATTGAAAGTTCTCGTTCACTTTTTAAGATTCAAAAGAGAAGGGAGGGCAACTAGACCCTCCCCCCCCCCTCCACGTCCTATTTTCCTCAAACCCATCCGATAAGAACTTGCATCCGATAAAGTTTGTAGATAGTCATTTTGTTAAAAATAGTTCAAAGGTCAGAATAAAAAAAAAACTCCGGTGTCGACATAACCACCCAGGGCCCAGGGGCAGGCATTGTAAGTTATGCCCTGGGGGCATATATGGTTCTAATGGAAGGGATGCTCGTACAAACTTCAGAGAGGGTCGATTTGAATGGAAATCGAAAGTTCTAGTTCAATTTTTAAGACTCAAAATAGATCGGAGGGCCTCCAGGCCCCCCCCCCCACTTCCGTTTCCCCCAAACCCATACGATGCAAATTTTGAGATAGCCATTTTTTTAAATAGTTCTTAGGTCAGATAACAACAAACTTGGCGTCTGCACAACCCCCCAGGGTCCAGGGGGCAGGCATTGTAAGCTATGTCCCGGGGACGTATATGGTTCTTATGAAAGGGATGCTCATATAAACATCAGAGAGGGCTCATTTGAATGTAAATTAAAAGTTCTAGTTCATTTTCTCAGAGAAAAGAAAGATCAGAGGGTAGCTAGCCCCTCCCGCCCTCCACGTCTTTGTGTTTATCGGGTGGATAAACCCATCCGATAAAAATTTAAGGTGACTGTTTTTTTAAAATAGTTCAATAATCAGATATTAAAACTGCGGGGTCGGCACAATCCCCCAGGGCCCAGGGACAGGCGTTGTAAGTTATACTCTGGGGGTATATATGGTTCTTATAGAACGGATGCTCATATAAACTTCAGAGAGGGTTTATTTGATTGAAAATAAAACGTTCTAGTTCCATTTCAAAGAGTCAAAAGAGACCAAAGGGCACTTAGCCCCCCACCCAGGTCCTTTTTTCCCCAAAACCATCCGATAAACATTTTGAGATAGCCATTTTCTTAAAAATAGTTCAAACATCAGATAATAAAAACTCCGAGGTTGACACAAACCCATTTTTTCACTTTGATTTTGTTACTTCGATACCAGTTTTAATACTTTGATGAACATTTGCTTTTTTTTTAAAAAGTTTGATTTTGAGAATTTTTGAGAGGAATTTTTAAAAACTTGAGATTTTTTGCAATCAAAAACAAACAAAAATTAATTTAAAAAAAAACTTTCCGGAAAATACGTTTTTCAAAGAAAAGTAAAGGCCATTTTAAACTTAAGGTCAGCAGATACAAATGCCTGTTAAAATTCAAACTCAACACGACCAGAAATTACCATTAAAGGATAAATGAAACCCAAAACAAACAGAAATTGAATAAACAGTCATAGCAAAAAACATACAACAAGTAATAATATAAATGAATAAATAGATCTTAAAGCGAGTAATGCTTAGATTGAATATGAAAATCAAGCTTAAAACGAACAAAAATATTTTGCTATCGAAGTATAAATGAAACTTAAAACGAAAAAAAATTAAAAAAACAATCAATGCAAACAAACTTGCAATAGATATTAGTGTAAATGAATAAATAAATCTTAAAACGAGTGAAACTTAAATTGAATATGCAAATCAAGCTTGAAACGAATTAAAATCACTACAAACAAGAGTTTGGGTATCGCCTCCTTCTCTCACTGTAAAAGTCTAAAACCTACTGCGTCATTGCCGCTTTACTGAAAACTATATGCGTCTTGAACAGTCTTGGAAATTATAAACAGCATCAAATTGAATATTTGATGTATAATGATATTAATTGTTGAAAGATCCATCAGTTCAAGAATTTATTTCACTGTAATTTTATTTTTATTTTAAATGCTGTAAGAACTGGAAAAGAAAATATTTGAAATATAATTCGTTTTCAGTTAAGCGCCAATGACGCGGTAGGCTTTTGGTTTTTATTTACAATTAAGGAAGGAGGCAGTGTCCAAACTCTTGTTTGTAGTGAAACTATATTTGTCTTTAACAACTTTAGAAAGAACTAATAAATTAAACTGAATATTTGATGTATAATGATATTAATTGCTGAAGCTCATCAGTTCAAAATTTTACTATGATTTTAATGTTTATTTTCAATATTAAGTACAAATGAAAATATTTTAATATAATTGGTTTTCAGTAAAGCGCCAATGACGCAGTAGGCTTTAGACTTTTACAGTGAGAGAAGGAGGTGATACCCAAACTCTTGTTTGTAGGGATTTTTGTTCGTTTCAAGGTTGATTTGCATATTCAATTTAAGTTTCACTCGTTTTCAGATTTATTTGTTCATTTACACTAATATCTATTGCAAGTTTGTTTGCATTGATTGTTTATTTAATTTCTGTTCATTTTAAGTTTCATTTATACTTCAATAGCAAAATATTTTTGTTCGTTTTAAGCTTGATTTTCATACTAATTTAAGAATTACTGGCTTTAAGATTTGTTTATTAATTTATATTATTACTTCTATGTTTTTTGCTATGATTGTTTGTTTAATTTCTGTTCGTTTTGGGCTTCATTTATTTTTTATAGTAATTTCTGGTCATTTTGAGTTTGAATTTTAACAGGTATTTGTGTCTGCGGAGCTTAAGTTTAAAATGGCCTTTACTTTTCTTTAAAAAACTTATTTTCCGGAAAATGTTTTTAAATTAATTTACATATAGTATTGGTTATTGGTAAGTATACAGATGTTTTCAGGGGGTATTTTTTCAACACGGCCAGCTGAATGAAAATATTATTAAGGACTTCTTCAGTAAAACTACTCTTCTTCCAAAATACTAAATATTCGAACTAAACATACTAAATATTCAATTTTTGTTAAACATTCTAATTATAGTTCGACATTTTAATTCTTCAGCAGAAAAACTCAAAAAGAAGAACGCTGCTAGTCAGTTTACAATTGTTAATACATACATTTTAACAGAAAGAAATTGAGTTTGGTGTTGATTGGCCGGTGGCCCACACCATATTTTGGTTAGGCCTGGGCATGCTTTGAAAAATTAAATAAAAAACAAGTGTTTTTTAACTGAAAGTAAGGAGCGACATTAAAACTTAAAACGAACAGAAATTATTCCGTATATGAAAGGGGCTGTCCCTTCCTCAACGCCTCGCTCTTTACGCTAAAGTGTTTTTTATTGTTTTAAAAATAGAGTTTGTGAGAAAGAGTCAAACTTTAGCATAAAGAGCGAGGTGTTGAGGAGGGGACAACCCCTTTCATATACGGAATAATTTCTGTTTGTTTTAAGTTTAAAGTCACTCCTTACTTTCAATTTTCATTCAGGGCTCGTCTGATGAACATCACCTCGGGGAGCGTTGCTTGCAAGTGAAATACGAAATAGAATTTAGACTCTTGTGATAATGTCTCTGGACTGTTATCTATATATGATTATAGTAATTTGGATTACTGAAACAGGAATACGTAAGCAGTGTGTATATGTCTTGAAATTTAAATCTGTAATAGAGGATTTTTATTTATATATTTTTTCATATGATAACCTTGAAACCAGATATTTATCTATGCAATTGGTATTTAATATGACATTTCAGAAATAAGTATGAATCATTTCGCTGAATAAAAATCTGTTTTCATTCAGCGTTGCTTGCAAGTGAAATGCGAAATAAAATTTAGACTCTTGTGATAATGACTCTGGACTGTTATTTATATATGATTATTCATCGTGATTTGGATCACTGAACCAGGAAGACGTAAGCAGTGTGTGATAGGACTGAAATTTTTGAAAAATGAATAACTCAAACGGAGTGAATATAGCTTTAACTGAGGCTATGCCTGAGGATACAGCCAGTGCTCAGTTTTTACAGGAAATTAATTTGAAGCTAGATCTGATACCATGATTAATTGAGGCTACTGAAAAGACTTTGCCGGAAGTTTTAGTGAAGGTTACATCAGTTGAAAGCCAGTTTTCTTCTTTGAACCAAAAACAATCTGACAATGCCAAATCTTGTGAAGAGATGAAAGGAGAAACTGAGATACTTTGGAAGAATTTACGAGCAGCTACCATGTAGGATTACGCATTTGATGAAGAACTGAGAAGATGCAATGTTGTCCTATATAACTTTGAACCTATTAATCCTGCTATATTTTACGCTGAAGCGAGAAATAATTACGGTTCTTAATAAGTGTAAACCGGATTTAAATCTGAACCGTTGTGACGTCAAAGACGTGTTCAGAATGCGTGCGGGACCAGTCTTACTAAACTTGAACTCTGTTGAATTTCGTGGGATAATCCTTAAGTCTAATCCCCTTTTGAAGAGGAATGGATTGTCGGCTGCCCCTGATTATAGTGCCACGCAAAGGGAAGCCCGTAAAAACCTTAAACCGGTCTTAGAGTACTCTTTGTCGAAACACCACCAAGGTAGGCCTAGGGGAGAAAAGTTATACAACGACGGCAGAGTGTTTGTTTATGGCTTTCCTTCGGAATGTGTTAAGGAAGTAACCACCAGGTCCAGTGAAGTGAATAAACAGGGGCCTCCTCGAAACGGGTCAGCAGAAACAAGAGAAGTCGAACTAGCTAAAGAACTGGCTAGCGAAAAAATGGACATTTCCGTCACTGGCAGAGTGGTGTCTGAAAGCTCTGAGAGTGATAGTCAAGCCGAGAGTGATATCGAGAGGTGATCGAATTTAATATACGTGATCCGTAACCCAATTTCTCGAAGGGTGCTCCGCGTCCTGTCCGGAATTCTCCAATAGTTGCGAAAAAATACTGAAAAGCGAAAAGCCTGGGAGGTCATAAGCCCAGATGATCAAAATCGTATTGATGCCCGTAATGTTGCAAGAAAGGACTCTAGATCTGGTGGCGGAAGAGCTAACTACAGAGGTCAGTCGAGGAGCACCAGAGCTGCGTCATCAAAAGATTATTATAGACTTTAATACTTATCTGATGAGCCAGAAACGCCCTCTGTCCTGCCGATACATGGCCAGCTTGTTCTAAGTGAATAGGGACAGTGTGGCCATGTTCACCCTATGCGAGTAATCACATGGAATGTCCAGGGTGTGAGAAATAAGGTTGAACAAGTACTGACGGACCTAGGTGGTGTTGATATTATTGCTCTTCTGGAGTCGTGGCATAGTGACGATGCAGTGCCTTATTTTGAAGGATACTGGGTAGAAAATGTGGAACGTAAACCAGCAAAGAATATGAGATATTATGGAGGTATTTTGTTCTTAATTAAGCAAGGTCGTTTCCGTAAACATTCTCGAATTTCTAGTGTATCAGAGAATATTATATGGGTTCGGATTCATCTTGTTAGTGGTAAAAGTTTGATTTTAGGTGCCGTGTATATTGCCCCTTCGTATGTAGTAGAAGTGACATGGTATTTATTAGAGGAGGAGCTTCGGCAATTGCGATCACGTTTTGATAAGGATTATTTTTTGGTGCTGGGGACTTTAATGCTTATACGGGAATATGCAAGGAGATTAATCAAGTTTCATTTGTTGATACTCCGGACCTGATACCTGATATTTATAAGACATCTAGAAAGAGCAAAGATAAGAAGGGTTAATTGTTGGGGTAAAAGGCTTCTGGCACTGTTTTCAGATAATGCATTAGTGATTGGAAATGGAAAATTTAGGAAGGATGGGGAGGAGGGTGAGTTTACCTCTCTATCAGGGACAAACCCTAGTGTAATTGATTATGTTTTGGTTGGTATTGAACTCGTGGCCCTGACAGTTGATGTTGAGGTTCTTAGGGTCGTAGGCTCTGACCACTTACCAGTTGAGATCAAGCTTGGTCTTGGGAGAGGAGTTCCAAGGAATAAAAAAAGGTAATACTCCTACTCGGAGGATTACAAAGGATCTTTGTTTTACAGGGAAGTTTTTAAAGAGTGAATGGAGTAAAGAGGAGCTGGAGTTGATGAAAGAGGAGTTTTTGAGGCCTGAAATAATTGAGAAAGTTGAGAGTCAGCACGATGAAACAAGAGATATAGATGAAATTTTGGAAGATTTAGGTTTTGTGATTTGAGTGTGCTCGTGTGTCAGAGAAACCAAATATGAAAAGGAAAAACTGTTTTTTTTTCTGATGAATCTATTTCTTTTAAAAAGGATTTGGAGGAGTTATTAGATTTGGTAAATGCTTGCTCTGTAGAGGAAGAAAGGCAGAGTTTGTTTTTATGGTTTAAGGGGGGACGCCAGTCCAAAGCCGTTTGTGCCGATTGAAGCCCTTTTCCTGGTCGGCAAAAAGGCTCAAACACAAAGGTATCAGATTTCACACAGACTTGAGTAAACAAACTCGAAGAGGGCGACTTCCAGGGGTTCCTTACGCTTTCAATATTAGTTACATTTTATGATAGATACTTTCACGGAGTGTAATAGGTAGGCGATTGAGTTAGGTGATTGAATGGTTAGGCGATTAAGTTAGGTGATTAATTATGGATTAATTGGTTGCATAGGATTTTGTCGATTTCTTTTTTCATCTTTTCTCATAGCAATTATATATGTATGAACAAACTGCTCTTCCACCCAGGGATTTAGCCAGAGTAATCATATTTTCAACCCTTCTCGGGCTCGAAAGTGCTTTGATAATAGAGAAAAATGCAAAAAAAATTACAGTTCATAATGCGGATTTCAGAAAATTTTGCCGCTCCTCGGCAAAATAAAATTGAATCAAATGCTATAATATTAGGTTTTATTTATGACTGTAAAATGGGTGTCCTGAAAGCAAATATAAGGAAAATATACTTTTTAATGTGACGAACTCTTCTGGCACTTCTTGGTAGAAAAGATTTAAAAATAGCAAATAATGAATCATGATTCTGGCATGATGAGAGCTGGGGTAGCCTATCCAGGTAATTTTAATATCTTTCTAAACCAAATCATAAATATTCGAAATAAATGCCACTGATCTAAAGCCCATTAACCGTATAATGCACATAGGCCCTCGCCCATCCCCTCCCCCTAAACCTAAAATTAGGCGCCTGGTCGTATGTAGCTCGAGAAATCCAGCTAAAATACTAAATTTTGGTGATGGTTTCGGTTCTGCGGGCCGAAAATATTTCCATCATTTTTACCGAAGTGGCTTGCCCCCCCCCCCTGAAAAAGCTGAAATGACGGGCCTGGAACTATCAAATATTATTGACTAGTTATAATTGATACAATAGATATGGAACTTATAATGGAACTGGGGACTAGTTACAATATAACTTGTTCAATATTATTCAAGGACCTACCACATAAGCTATGGCAGTTCCTTGTAGGCTACTAGTATTCATTAGAGGACCTAAAATAAAGAAAGAAACTCACATGTGGCCAAGCACGAGCTTCTCTTAATTTTCAAGAAGATATGGCAGGTCAACAATCCAGCGTGAACCTTTGAGCAGTTCCGATTGTAGATTTCGTCCAGAAGTGATAGTTTTCATCGGCTCAATTAGTTCGGTAGGGGGGTTTGCAGAACTTGAACTTGATCCTTTTCCAAAACTTGACTCTTTTAGAATTGGGTCTAACACCAAATGCTGGAACAAATACTTAGGCAAACTTGCCCTACCTCTTGCACGGTAGGCTAATTTCAATTTTTCACGATGGGCCTGAACATTTGGCAAACCCAACCCACTCTTATTTCTCTTATTCCCCATAGTTGTCAAACTTGATTGTTGAATTCATAATTTCCCAGTACATCCAACTTATTCGCACAATTTGTCGAATGTCTAACTCTCAAGCTAACACTTTCAAATTATACACATTAAATAAATCATTTCAAGAGCTAAAGCTTCACTAAATCA
Organism: Artemia sp. Qi Xiang Cuo; assembly: GCF_049724085.1. Lineage (NCBI taxonomy): Eukaryota > Metazoa > Arthropoda > Branchiopoda > Anostraca > Artemiidae > Artemia > Artemia sp. Qi Xiang Cuo. The sequence goes on along the minus strand of NC_142808.1, from coordinate 28,817,077 downwards.
AAGTCCAACTGACCGCTTTTGAACAAAAGGAAGCGTTAACCCCCTCAGCATAATTTATGCGCCCACATCCGTTTGATTCCAAGTATTTTAGGCTCTTTGTCGGATGATAAGCAATTTGAAACGTTGGTATGTAAAGTATTCGAAGGGACTGCAGTCAGCAAGTGTTTTTTATAAAAATGTGCTGCAACTGCTTCAATAGAATATTTTTCGCTGCATTTTTAAGTACCAATTACGACAATATTGACTGCAGCGATCTTGCAGGCAAACCCAAAATAGGTTTTTGAGTTTTCCTGGGATTTCAGGAAAAATAGGTGTCGGCTTTAGCATTTTGCTAAATCAAAATGTTCACCTGATTCTATTCTATTAGAAAAGACTGAAACCGCCTAACTGCCTCAACTATTAATGTCAGACAAACTCAAAACGCTTACTATGGGAGAGATAGGAAGGTCGCTTCAAGTATGGTCGCCCCTTAAGGAAAGGGGAAGGGAATATAATAGGCTAAAACGGAGGAAAAAACGGGAGAAAATTAGAGAGGAAGAGAAAGAGGTAGAGAAGGCGTATATAGTAGGGGATACAAAGCAATTTTGGTCAGGAATAAGGCAGAAGAATAGACAAGGAAAAGGCCAATTTCAAATCCCTGAAGCTGATACTTGGCCTCCCTTCTTGGGAGTATAGATGAAGATTCTAGTGGCCTTAATAGTGAAGAATCAAGTATTGCTCCGCAGTTTCTGATGAAAGAAAATGATGATGAGTTAGTGAAGGAGGTAACCTCAGATGAAGTCAGGAAAGTAGTTAAGAAGAAGAAGGGAGGATCAGGGCCAGGAATAGATGGTATACCAGCAGTTTTGTTAAAGACGTTTCTTGGATATATATATATATATATATATATATATATATATATATATATATATATATATATATATATATATATATATATATATATATATATATATATATATATATATATATATATATATATATATTATATATATATATATATATATATATATATATATATATATATATATATATATAAATATATATATGTTTTTTTGCTAGTTTGAGTGAATATTTTTAATAGAATTATAAGTAGTGGTGTATGGCCTTCCCTATGGAAAGTATCAATTATGGTACCTCTATTTAAGAAAGGTAGTCCTAGTGATCATGATAGCTAAGGTTGATAGCATTAGCGCCTGCACTTAGTAAAATTTTAGAAAAGATTTTGGGAAATCGGTTGAATGAATGGTTGGAGGGTTATGGGGTAATTACAGAGGAGCAGGGGGTTTCAGGAAAGGGCATAGTACGTCAGATAGAGCATTTGTGTTAAGTGCACTGATAGAGAAGATGGATCAGGTAGAAATAAGCTGTATGTTGCGTTTCTAGACTTAAGAAAGGCATTCGACAATTTAGATAGAAGTCTCCTTGAAAAGTTTTTAAGAGATGTAGGTCTACCTTTAAGTTTTATTCGTTTATTTGTTGGTATGTATTCTGGGACTAAGTCTATGGTCAGGGTTGCAGGTTCGGAATTTTCCAGGCTATTTGACCTTAAGAAATGAGGAAGCAGGGAAGCACCATGTCCCCGAGACTGTTCGGTTTGTTCTTGAATGATATGGTGGAGTTTCTGGAAAAAAATGGGCTCCAAAGCTGTGTCTTGGAAAAATTAATTTTTCGGTGCTATTATTTGCGGATGACACTGCATTGGTGGCGAAGTCGGCAAGGGAGCTTCAGATATTACTTGATTTAATTGAGGAATATTTACAAATGAAAAAGTTACAGCTTAACGTTATGAAAACTAAAGTGGTTGTTTTCAGTAAAAGGAAAGAAAAAATAGATACTATATTTGTATTTGGAGGACAACAAATAGAAGAAGTTGAAAAAATGAAGTATCTTGGTTATATCTTTCAAAGTAATGGTGGATGGAGTTCTCAAATTAAATAAGTGTAAAATAGGGGAAGAGCTGCAACATTTTCACTTGTCAGGAATAAAATTAGAGGAATAAAGAATTTGTCTGCATAAGAGGTTTTTTTATCTAAGATTATGCCGATTCTCCATCAAACAGTTCGTGGTAACGAACTGCAAGTAAGGAGCGACCCGGCTCAATGGTAATCGAAACTCTAAAAAACGGAATTTTGATACCAATAGATAGATAAAAAAAATCAGAATTTAATTTTGATTTCAAATATATAAGTTTGATCAAGTTTAATCCTACCCATCGAAACTTACGCGCCTGAAAATATTTAGCGTATTTTCGGAAAAAAAGGGGAAAGACCCCCTAAGATCTGTAAAACCTTAATGAAAATCAAAAACTCACATTCCGCGTATTAGTGAACTCGGCTGTACAGGTTTCAAGCTCCTATCTACAAAAAATGTGGAATTTTGCATTTTTTGCCAGAAGAAAGATCACGGATCACGGATTCGGGGGTTTTATGGGAGGATCTTTTCGTGGAGGATGTTTCTTTGGGGTAAGGGACATATCTATGAAGGGGGCGCCGGATTTCCAAGCATTATTTAAAAAACGATAAGAAATTAAATTTTTAAAAAACAAGTTTTTTCAACTGAAAGTAAGAAGCAACATTAGAACTTAAAACGAACAGAAATTATTACGTATATAAGGGGATTCTCCCCAAGTCAATACCTCACTCTTTACGCTACAGTTTTTTTTAGCGCTTTCAAAAGAGCTATCTATTCTAATTCAACGGCCTTTGTGATTCAGGGGTTTGTTAATTAAAAATTTTTTTGACTTTTAACGTAAAGAGCGTGGTATTGACTAAGGGGAGAACCCCCTCATATACGTAATAACATATACGCAATAAAAAAAACAATAAAAAAAAAGCGATACGGCTCAATAGTAATCGAAACTTTTAAAAACGGAATTTTGATGCCAATAAATGTATCAAAAGAATGGCCTTATAATGCTGATTCTAAATATATAAATTTTATTAAGTTTAGTATTGCTCATCAAAGGCAACGAGCCTGAGAAAATTTACCTGATTTAAAGAGAGGGGAAACATCACCTACAAGTGAAAGAATTTTAATGAAAATCACACCGTAAGATTTAGCGTATCAGAAAACCCTATTACATAGGTTTCAAGCTCATATCTGCAAAAATCTGCAACTTTCTATTTTTTGACAGAAGAAACATATACGAATAGCCTATAGAAGTTCTTTACGTAAGTTAATTTGTAAATTACGTCAGAACCAAATTTAGAGACAGCCATTTAGAAAAAGAAAAGTATAATTTTTATGCAAATTTTGTTTACTTATTCAATGACGGTGAGCCAAAATAAAAGCTGCATTAACTAAAAAACGATCAGAAATTATATAAAAAAACAAGTTTTTTAAACTGAAAGTAAGGAGCGACATTAAAACTTAAAACGAACAGAAATTATTCCGTATATGAAAGTGGCTGTCCCCTCATCAACATCTCGCTCTTTACGCTTAAGTTTTTTATTGTTTTAAAAATAAAGTTGTGAAGCAGAGTCAAACTTTAGCGTAAAGAGCGAGGCGTTGAGGAGGGGACAGCCCCTTTCATATACGGAATAATTTCTGTTCGTTTTAAGTTTTAATGTTGCTCCTTACTTTCAGTTCAAAAAACTTGTTTTTTTTATTTAATTACGGGACAGAGATCTTGAAACATGAGAACGCTGCCCAGTTAGAAAGTGTTCAACTCAACTATTTTAAGACATTGTAAGGGTTACATAGAATGACTCATACCCAGTTTCTTAAAGGACAACTTGGACTCTGGTCTCTTAAAAGTTTCAAAACATTCCAAATGATAAAATTTTGCCTAAGGATTTTACAGTTACCCAGTGATAGGCTACTGAAGGCTGCATATGATGAGTTACTTCAGCTACATAGGAAAAGATCTTGGCTTTTTAAAGTTAAAGAGGTACTGGATAACACAGGTTTTTCTTTCGCATGGAATGATGGCCTTGGACCAACTAGTCAACAATTACAGTTGGACAAGGAAATCATGCGAGTGCTGGAGTACCAGACGATACAGAAATGGGGTGAGGAGATTAACAATTTGGAAACTTTAAGGTATTATAAAGAGGTTAAGATAATTTATGGTCAGAAATTTTACTTTAAGTTAAATTTACCGTCTAGATACCATACTTATTGGATGCAGCTACGATCTAATTGCCTTCCGATTCGTTCGAGATTGAAAGTTTTTGAGAGGAGGAAAAGTATCCCGGACGGCATGTTTGCTTGCCCTCTTTCCCAAGAAGAGAAGGACAAATTGGAATATTGTCTGTGCCATTGTCGAGGTCTTCTGGGGGCAAGGAAAAATCTATTTGAGAGTGATGGAGGACTGCCCCCTGATGCCTTGAAAAGCAAGTCGTCATAATTTATTTGTCTAGTGGGAAAATATCTTGATGAGTATTTTGCAAAAAGAAGAGAGCAGTTTTATTTTGTTTTTATTTTTTTCTTTATTATTGTGACGAGTGCTGTAATTTGTTAATCTTGTATGTTATTTGTGTACATGGCCACATTTTGGCTTGAAAAACACGTTATCTTATTTAATCTTATTTTCATACATATCTTATCTTATCTATGTCTTATCTATAAGATATCTTATCTTAATATTATATATTATTGTTCATATGCCCGTAGCTGGTATACCACAAGGCAATATGTGCACACAACTACTAATATCACTGCTACTGCAACATTTACTAGTTCTATTACTACTATTACTATTGCTCCAACTACTACTTCTATCGCAACTTCTTGTAAGGTTAAGAGCATTAAGATGAAGATTTCCAAAAGTATATACCGCAGCACCATTACTCGGGCTTAGTCTAAGTTAAGGAAGATTAATTCTTAACCCCTCCCCCTAGCCCTTTTCTATATTTATTTGAAGGCTCATGGAGACTTGGACAATTTGAGTATTCAAATGCATTCTTTAAGGCATCTGACCTCTTCCCCCCTACAAACTGACCCACCGCCCATCCTTCATTAAAGCTAATACACAGGTATACATTATTAAACGTCATTTAATGAAAAATCAATTGAATTAAGTTAGTTAAATTAAGCATTAAGATAAATGTCCATGTTAACCGTTTATCTTGTGTGCACTACGCAATTTTTCAGGAATGAATGTAACACTATGCGGCATTACTTCCTCTGCAACTGAGAAGCCTGATAAATAGTTGTTTGTTTTTTATACTTTTACTATTGGCTGTCTCAGAATATTCAATTGACAGCAAGTTCACCCTCTTTGGGGCAGAATCGTAGTTTGGTGCCACAAAATGGAAGAAAACTTCAATTTCCCAGGGAAGAACCTTTTTGGGACTTAAAAAGGGCACTAGAAAGTTTGATTTTCGTTCCGATGAACCCTTTTCCGACATTCTAGCCCAATTTTCGGATGCAATCACCCCAGGGGAGAACAAAAAACAACCCGAACAAAACTAGTAAACACGCACCTGTGATCTTTCTTCTGTGATGTGGAAAAATACAAAATTCCACATGGTTGTAGATAGAAGCCCAAAACCTCTACAGTATGGTTTTCCTGATATACTGTATCCGATGCTATGATTTTCATTTAAATCTCTTGACGATTTGGCGTATTAATGTTATATTTATGTAAAATTCATTTAAGCTTCTCTCCCGTACCCGGTACATATGGCAAATAAATGAAACTTTTAGACGCACTTAATTCTGAAGACTGTGAAACTCCAATTACTTTGTTCACTACGTCTATTTTTATTATTTTATTTATGAATTTAATTGGGTTTCTGTTACAAAATAAAATATCCTTTAGATACAATAATTCAGAACCCAGAAATTCCTGGGAAGAAATTCTGAAAGCTCTATCCACTAGTGAAATCACAGCCCCTCGTTTCACCGAAACAGGGTGGCACGAATGAGAATTCAAATATCAATCATGGTGCGTAGGCTTTCTGTATATTGAGAAAAGCAAATGGCAATCTCTTTTAATTAATAAGATATCAAGAAAAAGTAGTCTCCTGTAAATTTTACCTCCACTGTAAATTTTAAATTGTTTACTTTATTAGTGAGATAGATTAAAAGTTTTGCATTGAAGGAGAATTCAATTTTCTGCAGTTTTGATGTTCTTTCCGTGTATTCAAATTGTAATTTAAAAAAGTGCGAAGATATATTAAAGAGTAAATTACAAAAACATTTTGATTTGATACTAGATGTGACCTTGGCTAGTTTATATATTGAGGTTATTATGAATTCAGTTATCCTGGTAAACAAATATTCTGTTTATTTTGTTTTTAGTGAATTTTACAAGCAGGTGTTTGATTTGCCTATGGGGGCATCCCTCCGTCCTTTGTTGGTAAATATTTTCATGGATTCTGTTAAAACCTCCGCTAAACGCAGTTTTAGGTTTTCCCTTTGCTTCTGGGGCAGATTCATGGATGATGCAGTTTGTATTTGGAAACACGGTTTAGATTCCTTAACCTTTTCTGTAAACATTTAAACAGCTTTGAAAAAAAAAAAATTTAATTTACAGTGGAGTTTAAGGAAAATGACAAACTACCTTTTTGTTGATATCTTTTGAATTAAAAGAGATTGCCATTTGCGTTTCTCAATATACAGAAAACCTACCCACCATGATTGATATTTGAATTTTTATTCGTACCACCCTGTTTCGGTGAAACGAGGGGTTGTGATTTCACTAGTGGATAGAGCTTTCAGAATTTCTTCCCAGGAATTTCTGGGTTCTGAATTATTGTATTTAAAGGATATTTTATTTTGTAACAGAAACCCAATTAAATTCATAAATAAAATAACAAAAATAGACGTATTAAGCATAATCATAAAGTAATTGGAGTTTCACAGTCTTCAGAATTTAATGGGTCTAAAATTTTCATTTCTTCGCCATATGTACTCGGTTTGGGAGAGAAGCTTTGACGAATTTTACAGAAATACAACATTAATACGTGTTTCCAATCCGTGAGACCATTAAGTACTTTCCTTAATTCTGGAAAGGATTTAACTCGGGAAATTTAGTAAGTAGGGTGTATAGGAGTCCTTATTCTTGTGGGAAGAGTAGTAATTCCTCTGAGGTTTCAAGCAGAGCCCTATCCCTTTTCCCATGAGAGCCCTCTGACATCACAGCACCCCTGGCAAAATTACCGTAAGAGCCCTGGAAAGATTCTCGTGAGAGCCCTGGTAAAATTCCCGCCTTGGCAAGATTCCCATCCCTGGCAATAGTCCTGGGTGTTTCAATTACCTGGAGTGTGGTCGGTATAATACACATATAGTAATAACAGGGATATTAACAAGTGAAGTTCCTAGCCCCTCACACCTGTTCCCGGCTGGCAAGATTCCCATCCTTGGCAAGAGTCCAGAGATGTTTCAATTATTTGGAGTGTGGTTGGGATAATACACAAGTTTTAATAATATGGGGAGCCCCCCACCCCCTTTTTCTAGGTAAGAATTGGCATGCCCAAGCAAGATTAGATGTTTCACTTACTAGGAATGTGTTTTTAATAATAGGAAATTAACAAGGGGAGCTCCTAACCCCTCGCACCTGTTTCTAGGTAAACTAGGTAAACATGTTTCGTCATGTGACACACCCCTATATATTTCTATGACAAGTCCTCTATGGTCACGGCGGACACCCCTTTGTTTTACAGATTACTGACCAGTCGACTTTTCTCCATATTTTGAGTGTGCCTTATAACTAAATTGCTTGCTTCCTTTTTTTATGAAATCAAGAGAACTCTCACATACATGAAAATTATGTATTTATAATCAGCTTAATTTATTATACTTAAATCTCCGTTAAATAATCTTGAATTTAGCTTGGGAGACGAGTCATTCTTTGATAGGTCACGTAATGTGTATATGATGAATAAAAAGGGCAAAAATGGCCAGCCAGACGTTGAAGCTCCCTCTCCCCCCTCCCCTCACCCCCACAAAAATGATATTTCTTATTACGATATTCCTTTTAGACTATTTACACGGTTCTTTACTGTAACCGATTTCATGGACTCTTACCCTCTAAAATATTAAGCCTTCGAAATTTTTTGAAAATAAAAGATAAAACACGGCAAACTATATAATTCTAATAACTTTAAGGAAATACATATCTGCATATGTCAGAGAACAATATCAATTCCAAAGTTAACTATATATTAAAAAACATATATAAATTGTTTAAAGTGAATCGTACAAAAGTTACCAAGCTAGGAACGAAAAGTTTATCAGAATACACACCTTAACCTTAAAAATTATCACTTTCACTAAGGCTTCTCGTAGTCTAAAAAATGAATATCATGTGGTTTAAGAACAGTAATATTCAATTTAATAATATTTTTAAATTGAGGATCACTATCCTTAAAAAAGCCTTTAGCTCCTTCAATTTTCTTCTGCAACTCCAAGAAGGATGAATCAAAAGCTTTCATGGCTTCGACAGTCTCTTCTATACTTTTTTGAAGCTCTTGATTCGTTTTTGCAAAATTCCCCATACTAGTGGTAGTTGATGTTTCAGATATCGCACCACGCTCGGTGGTCGAAGTTAGGGTATTCGAGGCTATACTTTGTCCATTCTCCGATGGTTCTAAAACAGAGTTTGTCAAGGATAAAGGATTGTCTACTGTATCTGTTGCTACTGGATTAAGGGTCGAAAAACGATCTGTCATCCGAATTGACTGAGCTTCCTTTGCGAGTTTATGTGTAAACAAGTCACTGGTAACCCTCTTGTGTGTGTTTTCTACATTTGCGTTTTTTTTCACATTCAATTTTTTTAATTTCTGTAGGTCACTTGCTTTGTTTAGATCTTCTAGGGTTTGAATGTTTTCATTTTCGAAGCTTCTTTTCGGTCGCTTAGATTTTTTCACCGTAATTTCCTTCGACACACCCTTACCATCACGTTTTCTTTCTACTAACAACATTTTGTCACTTGTGTTGTTGGAAACGCTCTTATAAACACGATTTTCTGATGCTAAGAACGATAGATCATACAACCCTAAAGAATTATCTTGGGGGGAAAGATGTTCAACAGGAAAGTGAGACTCGTCAATATAACTTCGGGCCAACTGGAAAAGCTCGTACATGGTAATATTTCCAAAAGGCCCTTCTGTTGGAATAAAACCATTCAAACTTTTCTGCTGAATAGGTAAAAAATCCATAATTGTTTGCAAATCGCGGTAAACACTTGCATCACTGCTATATGGCTGATAAGACTCCAATAACTGAGAAACTTCTGAGACACGCTTGTTGAGAATAGTCTCAGGAAAGTAAACATTTCCTCCCTGGTCATTGTTAAGATACTCCTGGGACAGAATAACTGGACGACGTGTAGGAAGAGGTTTAGCTCCACCTAGAACATAAAGAAAATTTTAGAAGAGTATATTAAATTCCGTCATCCCTGGAAATATCTATGTAGCTTACGCTGCAAAAAAAACTGAAGGAAATATTCAAGATCCGTTAAATATATTTAACTTTAACTAACAAATAGATTGTACAAACATAGGCAAAATCACTACTCCGAAGATTAGAGATGTTCTTTTTCTTTTTTTTAACTGAGTAGACGAAGGTTCACAGAACGGTTACAAACTCTAATTTAACCAGTCTCTATCGTAAATATTTCTAATATATTTGAATTAGAGTTAAAATGTTTAGAACAAGACCCAAGCAAACTTTCGGCGTGACCTCTCCCGGAGTTCTGCCTGCCGAAGTATAAATCATTAAAGCGTAGAGGTCAAAAATATAGTCCCATTACAAAAGCTAGTTCAACAAGCAAACCTGACTTAACTGTTACAACTTCATAACCATTTATCTCTCATACCTACGCTAAGACTCACACATGAATTCTTATAAAACTGATCTGGGAAAGTGTTACAAACATCATAACTCTTTTAAATGCCACTTATTGGTAAGTCAATAATACTAAAAAAAGACCAGTTGTCAAAGACATATCCTAAGTCTTTCTTGAAAAAGATAGGTATGAAACCTACTAGAAATTTCTAAGGTTACAAGACATTAACAATATAATATATAAGAGATTTGCAAAAAACCGATATCCTAAAACATTCCAGGAAATATCTAGATATTCAAAAAAAATGTTGATTTGGAATCTCTTAAGCTAGTTGAATTATTAGAAGTTGCATAAATAATTATTTCAAGCAGCAGAACTTGGTAAACTATTTGAGGAATATGATACACCAAAGGCGCTGTGAGATCGATGTTCTTCGCCGATACCAAAAGTTGCCAAAGACATTCTGACATTAGTTTTACTCTCATTGCCATCTGACACTGATTCAGGAGAAAAGGACTGTAGGCTGTATCGGTCGTATCGGTATCGGGCGTATCGATCTCACGCGCATCGTTATGGGCGCATTGATATCGGGCGTTTTGGTATCACGCGTATCCGGATCGGGCATATCATTACCGGGCGTTTTTTCAAATCATGGTTTTCCAAAATTTGATCGATTTTGAAGTGGGATTCTTTTAGGATTTTAGGGTGGAATTTTGCAGGGCAGGCGTTTTTCCATGGGAAGGGTTTTCCATCCGACATTGCTTAATTAAACAAAAAGTTTTTTCTGAGGGTAGTAAAGAGCGAAGTTGGCATCGGGCCTATCGGTTTCAAGCAGCAGAACTTGGTAAACTATTTGAGGAATATGATACACCAAAGGCGCTGTGAGATCAATGTTCTTCCCCGATACCAAAAGTTGCCAAAAACATTCTGATATTAGTTTTACTCTCATTGCCATCTGACACTGATTCAGGAGAAAAGGGTTGTAGGCTGCATCGGTCGTATCGATATCGGGCGTATCGATCTCACGCGCATCGTTATGGGCGCATAGATATCGAGCGTTTTGGTATCACGCGTATCCGGATCGGGCGTATCAGTACCGGGCGTTTTTTCCGATAATGGTTTTCCAAAATTTGATCGATTTTGAAGTGGGATTTTTTTTTAAGACTTTAGGGTGGAATTTTGCAGGGGAGGGATTTTCCATGGGAAGGGTTTTCCATCCGACATTGATTAATTTTAAAAAATGTTTTTTTCTGAGGCTGATAAACAGGGAGGTTGGCATCGGGCGTATCGGTTTCGGGCATATTGGTACCAGCGTATCGGTGTCAGGCGCATCGGTGTCAGGCGTATCAGTATCGGGTATTTTTTCCAATCATGTTTTTGTGCCTTCTATATGATTTTTTATTTGAAAAAAAACATTATTTTAAAAACCAAAGCTTTTCTGAGGGAAATAAAGAACGAAGTTGAAACTTAAAACGAACCGAAATTATTACTTCATAGCCTATCTAATATATATCAATAAAACTAGTGTAAGTAAACCAACTGGTGATATTTCCCTATGTTTGTAAGATTATAGAAAACTAGCGCTTTACTGAAAACACAAAACAATAAAGGAGTTTTGGTACAGTAAAAGTAAACCATTTAAGGACACTATCAACAGTATAAAAACAGAGCATTTTAGGATTGTTGCTTAACTTTTTTCAATTTAATTTGGCATCACTTCTGCACAATGAGCTCAGTTTAATGATTGACAGTCGTTTTGGATCTTAAAAGGAGACTTTATGATTAATTTGTAGACGAGCTTGAAGTGAACCAATCTTGATAGTATTAGGACTACAGACTAACTTTAGAATTTATATCATAACTAGCTTCTCCGTTGTGTGAAATAACCGGATTTTCAGAGTTCATGTTACGGTTTATTTGTTCTTCATTTCAAGCAATACTAGGTGAGATCAAGATGTTACCCGATAAATCAATCCATTACTTTGTATGATGTTTAATGACTTTGCACATCAGAAGATAATATTTAATTTTAAGCTTAAGTGTTTAAGGTAATTCTAATTGTGCACTGAAAGTTACTGATATTACAGCTCGTGTAAGCCTATGAAAAGCATTATAGATTAGTTTGTTGTTGTGAGGCTATGTACTCACTTTTGACTCCAAAATCAATATACTTTTTTTACACTTGGCTTTTGTGTTTTCAGTAAAGCGCTAGTTTTCTATAGTCCTACAAACATAGCAAAATATCACCAGTTGGTTTACTTGCACTAGTTCTATCGATATGTATTAGATAGACTGTGAAGTTATAATTTTTGTTCGTTTTAAGTTTCAACTTCGCACTTTACTTCCCTCAGAAAAACTTATTTTTTTAATTATTTACTAATTGGAAACCAGATCTGAAGATTCATATTCAGGTCAGGAACCAGTGGAACTTAAAAGAAGTTTTTTTTTTTTCAAGGTTACTGAGAAATACTAATTTCCATAACCATAAATGCTTATTTTCTAGGGAGAGATAAAACTTTTTGATGACCATACAAGATCATTTAAAACAAACCGGTTTCTTCTTCAGTCCCCCTCCCCACTCCCCAAAAAAAACAGATGTTTAAAACACTATTTTCGGGATACCACCAATAGACTATTTTACAGCATACTATTTCTATTTTACAGTATATTTGAACAAAGATCAGATATAACAATAAATTTTAAACACTGAAAATAGAGCATTCCAAGTATTTTCCCCCCTTTTTTCTAGGGCTTTATTTACAGACTTTGGGAGCATGATGAGTTTTCACCCGAACAAAAATTATACAATAAAAAATTGTTTTTAGACCAATTTTTGGGAAATTTCATGCATAAATCTTTCCAAAAAAAGACTATTTTCAAAAAGACATCTAACAGTCACTAATATACTCTCTTTCGTTAGAATATTACATACTTATATCTCAAAGGTAGTATAACCGGTCCCTTTGGGACCAGTTATATCTGAAAAGTTCATTAAGATACAGAGGATAGATAGATGTAAGATACATATATCAGAATTCCGTTCTAGGGAAGGAGGCAAATTGGGTTTTGCATGTTTCTCCTTGGGCAATTTTTAAAATCTATCCATAAATTAGCAGACAATTTACGTTAGAAAGAAAACAATACAAAACATTAATTATTGGAAGGGTCCTTTGGGACATTTTTTTGCACAGGACTTATTATACAGTTTTTACCACCAATTAGACATTTTGTTGTTATGAATTTTCGTCATATTTAATTGTGACGTAAAATACTGTTGCTATTCTTTAAAACAAAAGTTGTTGCTTTAAAAAATACAGTAAACATATTAACTGTCTTAGATGTCCCCTTTCTCTTTTACCCTTGTCGTGAGGCCCCTTGATCTGACGTCTTATTGATATCAAGATATGGAATAGTACAGAACGAACCACAGAAAATTAGTTAGCGGAGTCATTGAAATCTGACATCCTACCCCAGAGAAGTAACTATTCAAAAGATAAATGCGTTATATTACCTTGTCAAGAGATACATACCTTGTATATGAAGATGCAGTTTCTGTGGAAAACTGCATTTTTTTTAAATTGTATCTTTTGTTACTTACAAAGAGCACTAAATATAGCAACTTCCTTTCAGATGAGCCGTTATTAATCTTTCTATGATGCTCCAGTGCTCCGCTAGCGGCGAATAAAAAACAAAGGAGGACTAAAAAACGAGTTAAAAGGAGACACATTACTGCTACCCATGCGAAAAAGTGATTTTCCTTGTTGCTCAAGAGGGGGGGAGGGGGCTGTAATTCTCCTAAATAAGATATTCGGTTACATCCAAAAGAGCAGTTTTCTTTTCTATCTGGCATCATTTTTACGGGGTTTCAGACTTTTTTTTCCAAATTCCCTCAAATTTCTGTTGGCAATAATTTTTTACCATTAAGACTGATTGAAATAATAGTTACTATTCTTGAATCAGTTTGAAATGACAATTTTTTGTCACTTGACAGTTTTTTTTTCAAAACGCTTTTTTAAATTTTCTGTTACTAGCAGATAGGTTTCGTTCTTTACTAGGTTGATGAGGTTCGTTCTTTACTGGGTTGATGAGGTTCGTTCTTTATTAGGTTGATGAGGTTCGTTCTTTACTAGGTTGATAAGGTTCGTTCTTTACTAGGTTGCGCCTAAGGGGCAAGGCATGACAATCCCGCATAGTGACATGCGGATGTTTTTGCAGATGAAGGTGGGAGCATTTTTAAATAAACATCCATCAATATAATTAGCCCTCATTAACAAATGCAATTACAAACTTCTGGATCACGTTAGCAGTTGACAGCAGTTGGCAAGCAGATGACAAAAGAAAAACCTACTACATTAACACAACATAATCGAAATGAATTATCATTTACAATACAATAAGATACGAACAAGTTCACGGGCAAGTTAAATAAATGTTCGCCTATGAGACTCCTTCGAATGTGGGCTCGTCAAGTTCAGAAATGCTCGGAAACTGGGAGATAAAAAGATATTTTACATAAATTGCTACAGTATATACCACTTATTTTCGAACTAAAGGAGAGAGAATTTAAAAAAGACCAAAAAAGGAGACAAGAATTTTGATGGATCGCCTTTATCTATTTGCTGGAGTACTCCCAAAAAACTTGTCAATCTTAATCAAATATTAACATTCCTTAAACCTCAACAAATATTTACTCTATATTAATCGTAGAAAGTAAAATCTTCAATTTTGAATTATAATGACAAGAAAGTTACAACTGATAAGGATGAATTTATAATCCCTATTTAACTAAAAAGTAAAAGAAACTATCAGAAAAGGCTAATTTTAACGCTCCGTGTGAAAAGCAATCTTTTTTGTGTGTTTTTTAAGTAGAAATTTTTTGTTGTCTTTATTATCTTTTATACAGGTCAAACGCAAAATTTCGCTAAAACTTCGCTAAACAGCTTTATATATATATATATATATATATATATATATATATATATATATATATATATATATATATATATATATATATATATATATATATATATATATATATATATATATATATATATATATATATATATATATATATATATATATATATATATATATATATATATATATATATATATATATATATATATATATATATATATATATATATATATATATATATATATATATTATATATATTTGTGTTGCATAGAAAAAATATTAAAATTTTTTATGTCACTAAGAGTTAATGAACCGAGGATTTCGAAACTTAGACTTTAAAAAACTACACTTAACAACCCCCATCCATCGCCCTCGCAGAAGTGACCATTAAAAATATCTTGATTTTCTAGCTATGTAGAATATATGGAGCCCATATTATAAGATAAAGTTCTATTTTCAAAATCGGTCTGACAAGCAAACAATGTCAAACTTAGTCACAAAAAAAAATGAAGAACAAGAATTGCTAAAAACATACAAATCTCTCTCATTTGTCTAAGTTATGACTGAATGACGAAATAGCTCCTTACTCTCTGCTCCTTAGGGCAAAACAAGCTTAATCCAACTGTTATACTAGCAGCAAACAAAGAAAACATAAATATAACACAAAAGAGGCTGTAGTTTATGTTGATAGAAATTATGAAGAATTTACTAAGCTTAAATTAGTTTAATTAGTAATATACTAATTAAACATATTTATATATTAAAAATAGTTGCCCCGAAAAAAATCTCCGAAATATTTTTCTTGTCGAACTTAACAAAAGTGGTCTCACCTGGTAGGGGTGCCTCTAGAGCCTTTAAGTGAGGTGCAACGAAATAACCATAATAATAGCTCTAAAAAACAACCACCATTAACCCCCAATTAGTATTTGAAATTTTTCGGAAACTCTTCAAAAATTTAGCCTTGACCCTGACGAAAAAACTCATCTTCTTTGACGGTGAAGTTTTCCCTGGTGCTTTTAGGTGAGACGCAATGAAATGACCACTACATAAATTCATAAAATAACCAACAAATTAGCTACAATTTTGAATTAAAAGATTGCTGAAAGCTCTTTAACAATTTAATTTCAGCTTAACAAAAAAAATATTCTCACCTGGTAGGGGTGGCTCTGGAGCCTTTAAGTGAGGTGCAACGAAATATCCACTATATCTTCCTATAGATAAAGCCTCCCGTAAGCGGGCAAACGCAGCTTCAGGAATATATTTTCCGTTTTTGGAATGGGGTATTGGTATCGATGGCTGCGGATACGGTAAGGGACGGACGGACGTGATTGATTTCTACGATAAAACACAATTTTCAAACAAAAAACTGATTTCAGTTTTTATCAAACAAATAACTGAAAAAACACAATTCAGGCAACAAAAAACTGAATCAAAACTGAATAAAACAATGATTTGGCAACGTTAGATGTTGAACTAGCTTTTCACTGCTCAAATCTTAATTATGGAATTTCTTGTTCTAAAATTAATATGGTGACACCGACATCTGTGAAAGGGTAATATTTCATGTGTCACGGTAACCCAACTATAACATTCGAGAGCTTTCATAACTTTAACAGTGAAACAGAACGCA
Organism: Artemia sp. Qi Xiang Cuo; assembly: GCF_049724085.1. Lineage (NCBI taxonomy): Eukaryota > Metazoa > Arthropoda > Branchiopoda > Anostraca > Artemiidae > Artemia > Artemia sp. Qi Xiang Cuo. The sequence goes on along the minus strand of NC_142808.1, from coordinate 28,800,794 downwards.
GCGCATATTCAGAATTTGGAGTCAACTCGCACATTCGAATATGAAACTTTTATTAATGCTGGAGCTGCCCACAAGAAGAATTTTATATTAGAACAAAATTAATGAAATCTAAAAAAAATGCACGAAAAAGCTTACAGAGCTCAGTAAGAATCATGCCAGTGAATTCAGCCCCTAAGAAATTCTCGAGTTTCAATTTTTATAATAACTTAATCTCAAATAGACGAATTAGCGTCGTCTTGCAGCCTGGCATCGTAACTCAACTTAGATCCGTCAAAAACACTAATATTGTTATCTCACAATTCCAGTAATATACTACCATACACTGGCCCGCAAAAAAACTTCAGTACACAACTGACGCCTTTACAGAATGATTAGTTTCCATAGACGGTATTTCGTTAAGTATCCTAAAAGCTTGTCAATGAAGGACCCTACAAATAACTACCTTACTGAGTAGTAAAGCTTAGCCTTTGACTGAGCCTATTTGACTGAGCCTTTGACTTAGCCTATGAAGTAAAATAAAATAATCTTTTCAAAATGAGTGTCAAAAGCGACGTTAAAACTTAATCAAACACAAACTATCCTATAAATGAGGAGGAAGCCCCAGCTCTTTATGCTAAAGTCTAATTATTGCTTTATTGAAACCATTTTAGACTACAACAGATATAGCAAGTATTTTATTTACCGACTGCTTTTCAAAACACCAGGAAAAGAAATTTACATTCAGTTCAATTCACTTTACAGCCATTGACACGTCGCTAAAGAGAAATTGGGATTTTTTTCCCTAAAGATGCATAGCAGACTTCAAATGGTTTGATTCTGGCTGAAAAATTCAAAAAATTGCCTGAATCTAGCCAAAGGAAAAACGTATGTTTGGATATGATAGACTCGACGAGGGACAGGTCTTGGTCTTTCCAAATTTTAATTTAAGAAAGGAAAATTCAAAAAATGTTTTTCAAGGAAAAAGATAGAGCCATATTAAAACTTAAGACGAGCAGATATAAAGTCCTACAATAATTTAAACTTTAGATTGATCAGAAATTATCGTCAATGAATAATTGAAATTCAGAACAAACAGGAATTAACATAAATAATCACATGAAATATAAAGGTAACAGTTATTGATATAAATGAACAGGAATTGATAGATGAACAGGATAATATAGATTATATAGATGAACAATTAAATGCTAAAGCGAGGAAAAATCAAATGAAAACACAGGTCAAACTTAAAATGAACAAAAATTTCTACACACAGGAGCTTCACAACTGCCCCCTATTAACTGTAAGCCTTCTAAATGGTATTGTGTTATTTGCGGTTTGAAAACTATTTATATTTTTAAATGTGCATCAATTTTTAAAACATCGACAGAAAATAAAACAATAAAATCAGGATAAAAATAAAAATGACTGGAAAGAACTAATATGAAAATGACCTGAATATTTAATATATGATGATATAAGTTCCTCGAAATCTCAGAAATTCAAGATTCAAGATTTACTTGACAGTAATTCATTTTTAAATAAAGAGAAAACAAACAAAAATGAGGTTTTTTAAGGTCAAATCAAAATACTCAAAAAACAAAGTAAATATTTCGAAAGGACAACTGCCTCTCTTCTTCAGCGCGAACAAAAAAATATTTGAGGAAAATGTCAATAAGGACAAAGAAAACCAAAAAACAACACGGGGTGTCAATTTGAAAAAGAAAATTAAAAGATGAATAAAATTGAATAAAAGCCAAAATTCGAAGAATTTAAACCAAATACCTAACAACCAAAGGCGAGTCACTCACCAATACCCACGATTGCCACAAAATCCAAAAACAAAAACAAAAAAATGAGTCACTTGGTGAGTGACTCAATTCAGAATCTCAAAAGCCCTTCCAAATTTTACACATTTAGAATCTACAGGGAAATAGAAGCAGGATTCGCTTGAACAGGGTCTTAGGGTTTAGCTGCTCGCCTTTTTCCCTTCAGCCTTAATATTTTTGAATAAAAATTAATTCAGACGAAACTTGCATTTATGTTGTTTTTATATTGCAAACATGTAACACTAGGCATGTCACCTGCAATATCAAAGTTATCCCCTCAGCATCTTAAAAAAAAATTCATTCTCTTTTAATGAAGGATCTGGCAAAGCTATTAATCACCTTAGGTCTATTTTGAAAAATACTCTTAAGTTAAGACAAACTTATACAACTTTTGGCATGTGAACTTGGCCTTGTCAGATTGTCAAGCTAGGGATTCTGTTCCAAGGTTTGAATCCCTAAGATTTTTAATAGGAAAATTTTCCAAAAAAATTATACAGATGAAACCAACTTCTGCTATCATGCAGATTCCTATTTCTAACATTTCACAAGTGCTCATTTAGACTGCTGAAAGAGGTGGGGGTCAGTGGGCACACTCCCTTTAAGTCATACCTGGATACTTCCCTCTACAGATAAACAAGATCTACTGTAACAAAACTCCAGCAAATGCTTGATTTTACAGATATTTAGGACTACAAAGACCAAAAAAAAATACCCTGTATTGAGCTAATTATTGCGAAAAGTAACGAGTGACAACCTTGCAGATCTATTTAAAAATTTAAATAAAGTAACGAAAACCTCGAATTTAGTATTTAACGTGTCCGAAGACTTTTCCAATTTATTCCATTTTAAGTGACTGTCTTTGGCTGTTACAAATATCGATGTGCGTCATGGTTTCAATTTATTTATAGAAATTAGGAGAAAACATTTAATAGCTTCAGTTTTATTCAGGTTGTTTCTACTTCTCAAAATCGTTTTCAATAGAAATAATTACCTGGAAAGTGGAAGGATATGTCAAATCGGCCCACTTTGTTAAATCCATATATGGTAATATAGAAGATTTGCAGCTGACTCGAGGGTTTCTGAAACAAAAATACATACATAAATTATAATAAATGACCATCTTAAGGATAATTGAAGCAAATGGAAGAATTTTTATAGCTATTATAAGATGTAGCTTTGTAATATTTTGCCTGTGTAACAAAAGAACGTACACACAATTAAAAATAATGAATACCTTTATAATATTAATCGCATCAGGAAATAGATATAACTGTTGCCCAAAGACATTTCATTTTCATTTCAATTAACCTGAAAATTCCTGGTATAAATTTCTAGACCCTTAAATAGTTTTGCTGAGCTCAAAAATATAACATTTTGAAATTTTCTTTAACACAGTTAAAGTCCCAATTTGGAAGTGGAAACGAACCAAAATTTGGGTATTTACATTCATCCCCAGATATTTCTGATATTTCTACTGACACTCTCCTGACAGTTTTGGACATCTTCTATGATAGGGGATATCTTGGGACTGATTTGACACCTGGTTGATCATTAGTGTTGTAAAATCACCGTAAAGTAAAAACTCGGTAAGTAAAATTGGTAGAATTAGGGAAAATTGGTCAAATTAAGTCAAACAAGATACTCCCTAGGAAATACAGGGTAAAATGGGTGTTTTGGAGTTGCCCTGTAGCTACAAGACCAGTTGAATTTTTTTTTTTAAGCATCACTTACAGCTTTTAATGAAATTTTTTAATGATTCCGATTTCCTGCGCTTAAAGAAGGTAATGCATTTCTACTGACTAACCAGTCCCAAGATATCCCCTATCATTGAAGATGTCCAAAACTGTCAAGAGAGTGTCAGTATAAATATCAGGGAAATTGTATGCTTTTGAATGCTAGCTAAGACCCGTACTTGAACGAGAAGGGCTAAAAGAATAATCCATAAGGACAGACAGTTCCTTAATACTTTACGGTACATATTCCTTATTAATTCTTTTTCTATTTTTCAAAATTCAACTTTTATTCCACTAGAATAGGCAAATTTCATGCTGTCATTTAAAAATGGCCATTTATACTAAAGTTTGGAGGTCAAGGGCCCAGTATAATCCGTCCTCCAGTTATGGAAACTGTAATACTTTATCTGATTACGGTTCAAACAAGGCACAACATACTTATCTTTCTACTAAAAATTTTGCGTGGGTTGGGGTGTAGGAGGGGTCGCTGGTTCACTTTAATTCTCTGGTCATACAGATTGAAAATTCTTACGCAATTCTAGTTCAAATAAGGAGCGACATCTGTTAACAAGGGAGGTTTTGGAGGGGTCAAGTTTTCCTTTGTATCTTCAATAATACAACCTGAAACTCCTTGCGTGATTATGCTTGAATCAAAGTGCAAATGGGTTTTTGAGGGCTACTACGTGCTGTTTGCCAAGCTTTCTTATAAAACCTTGGCAGTAGGGAGGACTGAGAGCAAGTTAGACCAAGCTCGTTTTTACACTTGATCAAGATTTTTTTTTTTTTTCACCAAAGAAGAATTTAGAGCATTTTTACACCATGTTAGGACTTCAGTCACTTTTTCGCCAAATGAGTCTGCAGCATCCCAGTAAAATTCCGCTGGCAAAATTAGCCAAGACTTGGCTAATTTTGCATCAAGTAGTTAACATCTTGTAACTAGCTACCTTTGGCAACAGGTCAGAACTAGCCATGTTTTTTGTAGTAAGTAGCCTTTCTGCGCCAATCATAGATATAGACTATCCTTGCATGATTCCAGTTCAAGAACATGCTAGCCTTTCCACTTATACGCCAACTTTTCTGGTAAAATTTACAGTGAAAAGATGGAGGGGTATAGGGATTATGAATTTCCCCTGTATCTCCCTTTTATATTGATTTAAATTTTTGCCGGATTCTAATACTTTTTGCTCACTTTTTATACTAAAATATATCTGTGAAAAGGGGACATTTGCATAATTTGGGGCCCTTGGCCCTGGGTCACGTTTTTCCTAAAAGCAAATTTTTGAACTTTTTGAACCCTTCTGAGTGGTACGATTCAAGATTTTTTGCTGAACCCTTTGGTGGCTACGAGGCTATCTGGGGCATAAAAAGGTCACTGGAAGGGGGCCTGATTTACCACTGATCCCTTTCCACCCTTGCAAAGGGCGTTAAAACATTCAATTTTCGATCGAATGATCCATAAATCAGATTCGAACGAGCCTCCATTCTTTACATGGCCAAAAAAATAAGGCATGGGAGCAAGAGCGGATCCAGGATTTTTGTTCGGGGGGGGGGGTTACTAATTTTCGACTCGGTTTTCGACTAATTTTACTAGTTTTTAATAAGGTTTTACTAATTTTCCGACTCGGTCAAAAATTTCGGGGGGGGGGTTCAAACCGGGTAAACCCCCCCCCACCCCCCTGGATACGGCCTTGCATGGGAGTATATCGCCCTGTACTTAGTTGACTCAACTGCAATGAGAGTAATAAAATAATAGATGTGTTTTCTTTATATTCATATGCTCCTGTCTGTAATTGATAAGAAAAACTCAAAACTTTTATTCTTTTGTCTATTACATAATTTATAATTTCATTTATTTTAGTTTTCTGGTATATCGTATAGCTGGCCAAAAAAAAAATTAATATACATTTTAAAATTAATTTTAATAGCAAATAAAACAAATTGTCGCAAATTGATAAGCAAGCAATTAATTTGTAAGAATCCTTTCAAAGTCAGAGTGAGTTTCCGGGGGAGGCGTGTAGAAGCAATTCTACAAAATTACATTTTAAAATCTAAGGCTACATTTTAGAGCAGATGAGCTTGAATTTGATTTGTGAGTTCGGTTTTTAAATCGTTTTAAACATATTTCTAAACAGCTGTATCATGTAAGGTATGCTAGATAAGAGTCAAATAAAGAGCTGTAGATACAAATAAACTAAAAATGCACACAAATAATTGCTAATAATAGTTAATAATCCTTACATTTGATGATCAGGCAAAACCATTGGATACATTTGTAGGGTATCAATAGTGTCAGAGTTGTCACAAATAACCCTCGCAAGACGAACTTTCCGGATTTCAGCTAGTTGCTCTAGAAGATGTAAAACAGAAACTACAGTTGAATCAATAAATACGAACAAAAAGTCCAAACAAAGGTTTCTAAACGTAAATTCAATCGACCGATTGAAACATAAGTTATTCATTATTATCATTATGAATATTATTTTAACGCTGGGAAGAATTATCTGGGGGAGTTTTCCAGGGGGGGGGGGGACTTTCTTTAAATTTTGTTTCTTATGAGATCGCATCAATGCGTGAGATAAGCTAGTTACGCATATGAGAAGAAAAGACATACTTCAAAAAGGAAGAAGTCCGAGTCAAGGTGAAGAATGGTTAAGTAAAATTATTTGTCATGTCAAATGACACTATAGCAATTCTATTAAAATCTTGATGATAAAGATGGTGAATTGAGAATATGGGAGGCGAAAAATAAGTTTATTTTTGGATCTAAACAGCAATAACTCCGGCATTAATGTTTTATATCATAATATTTATAATAGTTTTGTATTATATTAATATTAATTATACGAAATGGTAGTAAAGGCAGTCAAATTTTTTACTTTAAAAATTCTGTATTTTACTTCTTTTTTTTACACAGTTGTTGAAAAAGGGTAGTAGCAGTTCTATTAAAACCTGGCGACGAATTCGATTACTTGAATACATGTGAAGCACAAATTGACTCAGTTTTTGGGATCTAGATACAAAAAATCTTAATATTAATGTTCGAAAGGGAATCATATTTATACCACAAAGATAGAATAAAAAACAGAGGTATCCTAAAAAGTTATAATTCTCATAATTATTTTTCATTCATTATTAACAATAAATTTACTATTCGACCATAAACAATCAAGTTACAGTTAAAAAGTTACAATAAACAGGTTGAGTCGATGACATAGAAACATTTAGACTAGAATAGTATTCTAATTAGTTGGGATCTCATCATCATAGGCTTGGAAACCAGGAGATATTTTCATTCCAAGACCTTCTTTCATCCAGCTCGATTTTCCCTCTATATAACTCCAGCACAAGGGTTGTAGCTAAACAATGCTATAAGCGTTATGCTGGGGTTAATAAAACACACTTGACACAACTTCATAGAATGCACAATTGAAATTGAAAACTTTTTTTTAGCACCGTATTCCCTTTTAGTTGCGTTTCATTCACAAGTATAGGAAACTGATGCATAAATAAAACTTATAAACGCCAATTTTTGAAGCAATTTGCTTAGTGTTGTGTGAATTGCGAATCACGCTCGTGTCTTTAGGAGGCTTTAAGAGAGGCAACAGACCCTGTCTTATTTGTGGCTATTAGTATTTGTTTTAATTTTGACTTGATTATTCATTCTAAGTTTGTTCGTTCATTTATGAAACTTAGAAAAACCCCGTTAAATTCCCTACAGACAGTTCCGTCCTCACTGAGAATCCCCCCTCCCTGTAAAATTGCTTGCGGACGAATTGATTAGCAAACTTTCATTTGAAGAAGACTTTAATCTCTAATCGGTTTCTCGATCACTCCAGAAATGCTCCCTTCTGTGGGAATTGTTTCCCAGAAATCAAAATACGCGGGAAAAAGCCCCTGGATAATTCCCACAGAACACCTTCAAATGAAAAATTTGGTAAAGAGAATGGAAGACAAATAAAAGAATTTCGCAAAGTATTTACGTCAATTCCCCCCCCCCCCAGTGTAACACTTCCCCTGGAATATTCCCCTCCCTCCCCAAGGAATATTCTACCTATAGAAATCCACCCCAAGGACAAACACCCCCCGCCAAAAAAAAACATGTAGACTTCCCAATAACAAAAACTATACGTAAACAACGGGCGAATGTCATAACTTACAGGCCTCTCCCCACGGACTGTGTGGGGTCATTTTACACCTAAAGACATAATTATTTGATCTTTCAACTAAACTGAAAAAAATGGCTATCTCAAAATTTTGATAAGATAACTTTGGGGAAAACGGGCGTGGGAGGGGGCCCGTTTGCCCTCCAATCTTTTTGTTCACTTAAAAAGAGCACTATAACTTTTAATTTCCGTTCAAAGGCACCCTCTCCCGATCTTCTAGGACCACTATTTCGATACTATCACCCCTAGGAAAAAAAAAAAAAAAATAAACACGCATCTATGATCTGTCTTCTGGCAAAAATAGCAGAATTCCACATTTTTGCAGATAGGAGCCTGAAACTTCTACAATAGGGTTCTCTGGTACGCTGAATCTGATGGTGTGATTTTCATTAAGATTTCTTTAATTTTAGGGGGTTGCCTCATTTGAAAAATCAGGCAAATTTTTTCCGGCTCGTTACTTTTGATGGGTAAAACTAAACTTGATGAATCTTATATATTCAGAATCAGCATAATAAGCTGATTCTTTTGACTTATTTATTTACATTTAAATTCCGTTTTTAGAGTTTCGGTTACTATTGAGCCGATTTGCTCCTTACTTACAGTTCGTCTTGATAAAATTAGCTCTTTATGCACCAAGTCAGGTCTGAGAACGTTTTTTATAGCAAGCGTGGACTTGGTCTGTTTTTGAACCTAGTTATTCCGTGAAAATACTACAAAAGTTCACAGCTTGGATTTAGCTCGAAATTGCACCAAGTCACTCCACCAAAATGATTGAAAATTTCACACCTTGGATTGAACTCGTTTTTAAATAAATCTAGTTTTTAGAACCTCTACGAAATGCTTAATGATGGGTTTAGCTTGTTTATGTATGGATTCCAGACTTATTTCTATTTTGTACCTGAGCCCCGACTACATTCGTTTCGGCTTCGAGTAAGAAATTAGGTCGTTGTTGTACCGTTCTGCTAAAAATTTGACAATAATAGAGGAAGGGGTTTCGAAAGGACCACAAATCCATTTCGTGCCTCGAACAATAGCCTATAGATCGAAACATCTTGCGTGATTTTACTTCAAAGAAGATGAAGCGTGCCTACCTTTCTGCTAAACCGTTGGCCATAGAGGCAATTTGGGGGGGGTGACATTGTAGGGCTAATAACTTTGTGCCTCCAGTCATTTAAATTGAAAATCACTGCATGTTTTTAGTTTAAACAAGATGCTACCTATATGTCTTACAACTAAACATTTGACAGTGGGGGAGGACTAGGTGCAGCTACACCTTAGCTCTTGACTTACAACAAGTCAAAACTCTACTCATTTTTGAACCAACTTAAGACCTAGTTCGTTCTTGTGTTGAGTACTTATTCGGTGAGAACTCGTTAGCTTGGACTTTGCTCATTTTAGTACAGAGCCAGTCTGCACCCATGCTTTCAAATTCAACAGTTTGGGCTAATTTCAACTTTAAACTGATCCCCGCCACTGCATGAACTTAGCTCGTTTTGGCTCCAAATTTAGACGTATTTTGTTTGTTTTGTCAAGTTTCTGGGGAACACCTTTGGCCTTCAAATCCTACATATAGAAAATTCTTGCATGGCTCCAGATTAAAACAAAATACAGTATGTATATTTTTCTGGTAGAGATATGCTGAAATATATGTTCTGAATCGACCATTCGCATAATTTGGGGCCCAAACCCAAGGAACAAAGTGGTCATGTTCACCCAAGGCCCACTTTTGGACTCCTGGATGATTGTGAATGAAATAGTTATTTTACAATTTTGATCCAATGCCATGGGGGCCAACAGGGGTGCACGAGGAGGGGTTAAAATCCATTGAATCATAGTTTTTTCGGAAAAGGGGAACTGAAACTCAGAATTTACGATTAAACCAGACCTTTCCCAACTTTCTACAACAATCTGTTCATTCAGATTATTCCTAGGATAAGAAATACGTAGGACACTAATAAATCTTTAATAAATCAACGCTACTACGTTGACAATGATAAATATCTATGAAGTTTCTGTTTTAAATAGGCTATTTGCAAAACTTAGGGCTGTTTATTCTGGGACTGCACTGACCTTGCTGCCCTCAAAGACACATTTTCGGACCTTTTGGCGGTTCTGATAAAAAAAAGATTGCCTTGAAATTTTGATTCAACATTATAAGGGGCTGCGGGGCACACGAGGTCGTGAACAGACGTCGTGTTGCTCTGCAATCGGTTTGGACCCTTAAAGTAGTAGAGGTGACCCTAAAGCCCCGGGACGAACACCGTGCTGCCATCTACAATTTAGTTTAATGCTGACGGGACATAATTTATTCAAGGATTATCGATCGAGTCTAATGGGGGTCAAGGTCAATCGATCTGTGGTGGTTGTTGTTTGGCCACGTGTAATGACATGAGGTGTGATTTACAAAATCGATGGGAGAATTATTGATTCACTTCTGGGGGGGGGGGAATTATGAAACAATATGGTCAGAGAGGCCCTAGGGGAAAAGATTACGTAATCGCTCAATGACCTCTTTTTCCAAGATCGATTTATTTGATGTTTTTCTCGGATGTCAACATCAAATTATGGATGTTTTAAGGTTTTTGTAAGTGAGAATTTGAAAAACAGGAACATTTTCACATTTATGGATGTCAACAGCAATTCATGTCTGTTATATGGTTTTCTCAGTGAGAATGAAAAAACGGGAATTTTCTCACTTGGATTTACATAATCGCTAGTGGAAATTATTGATTCTCGAAGGGGGAATTATGAAAAAACGATGGCTTAATTGGTGATTTGTTATCTTAACCTGTTAACTTGATTTACATAATCGCTAGGTGAAATTATTGATTCACGAAGGGGGAGATTAATAAAAAAACATGTATTAATTTTTGTTTGGTTATACTAAAATGTTAACTTTATTTAAATAATCTCTATTGAAATAATTGATTCACGAAGGGGGGAATTATGAAACAAACAATGCTTCATTAATCTTTAGGCCTGAGGGATTTACATAATCGGCGGGGAAATTGTTGATTCACGAAGAGGGAATTATGAAACAAACATGGCTTCTTTAATCTTTGGTCTGTGGGATAAACGTTCATTAGGTCAGAGAGAAAAATTAATATACTATTTTTAAATAGGGCTTCACTGTTCTTTAGTGTCAGGAATCATAAATGACATCACTTGTTATCTTGGAATTATGCGGGAGTCTAAAGAGATAGAAATTATATTTTTAAATACGGCTTCACGGAGCTTTAAGTCGGAGAGGTAAATTGATATTCTAACGAAACCATAATAGTTTAGCTAGGAACATTTATGAGATGAAGAGATTAATGTAGGAAAGGGTTTCCTAGAAATTTAAAATACTATACCAAATTTTTCATAGAAGATAGAAAAGTTCAAGTTCTCTTCTGAATTTTACCAACAAACACAATTCAATTCTAATTTCTCCAGAGAAAATAAAAAGCTTCCATTTCAGTTTTAAGTTCACCAAGACATAAGAAATTTAAAGTTCTGTCCTAAATTTTTCTGTAGAAGATAGGAAAAAGTTATACTATGATAGTGATTATTTTCCACGAAGATAAAAAGTTTCACTTTAATTCTAAATTTTCTTAAATTCAGTTCCGACTTTTCACACAGAGATGAAAAAAATTTAATTTACATGTCACCATATTTAGTTTAATGCTGTTTATTTTATAGATTTACATTTGTTATTAGTTGTCACTATATAATTGTACGATATAACACACTTAAATTCTACTTCATCACTATACTATAATAAGCATAAACTTCAGTTTTCAGTCCGCTATGACATAAAAAATTTAAAGTTCAGTTCTAAATTTCTATATAGAAGATAGGAAAAGTTATACTATGATTGTTATTATTTTCTATGAAGATTAAAAAGTTTCACTTCAATTTTAAATTTTCTCAATGAAGTGAATAAAATTTCAACTTCGATTCTGAATTTTCTCAATGAAAATGAAATAAGTTATTGATCATTTCTATTTTCCCAAAATGATATAAAAATTTTCCACTTCAGTTCAGATTTTTCTCAAACAGATGAAAAAATTTAAAATACTGTTCCAAATTTTTCATAGAAGATAGAAAAGTTCTTGTTCTCTTCTGAATTTTATCAAAGAACATAATTCATTTCTAATTTCTCCAGAGAAAATAAAAAGTTTCCATATCACTTTTAAGTTTACCAAGACATAAAAATTTAAAGTTCAATTCTAAATTTTTACATAGAAGATAGGAAAAGTTATACTATTATTGTGATTATTTTCCATGAAGATAAAAAGTTTCACTTTAATTCTAAATTTTCTTAAATTCAATTCCGACCTTTCTCAAAGAGATGAAAAAAATTAAAGTTCTGTTCCAAATATTTCCACGAAAGAAGAAAAGTTCAACTTCAATTCTGAATTTTCTCAATGAAAAAGAAAAAGTTATTGATCAAATCTTTTTTTCCCAAAAATAATATAAAAATTTCCACTTCAGTTCAGATTTTTTTTTCTCAAAGAGATGAAGAAATTTAAAGTTCTGTTCCAAATTTTTCATAGAAGATAGGAAAAGTTATACTTTGATCATGAATATTCAAGTTCTATTCTGAATTTTACCAAAGAACACAATTCAATTCTAATTTCCCCAATAAAAAATTTAAAGTTCAATTCTAAATTTTTCGGTGGAAGATAGAAAAAGTAATACCATACTTGTGAATATTTTCCCGGAAGATAAAAAGTTCTAGTTCAATTTAAAATTTTCTCAATGAAGTGAAGAAGAATTCAAGTTCTCTTCTGAATTTTACCAAAGAACACAATTCATGTCCAATTTCAACAGAGAAAATAAAAAAAGTCCACTTCAGTTCTCTATTTCACAATGACATAAAGAAATTTAAAGTTCAATTCAAAATTTTTCGGTGGAAGATAGAAAAAGTAATACCATACTTGTGAAATATTTTCATGGAAGATAAAAAGTTCTAGTTCAATTTAAAATTTTCTCAACGAAGTGAAGGAAAGTTCAAGTTCTCTTCTGAATTGTCTCAATGAAAAAGATATTACACATTAATCATATCTGTTCTTCCAAATAATATAAAAAGTTCCACTATAATTCTAAGTTTTCTCAACAAAGTGAAGAAAATTTCAAGTTCTCTTCGGAATTTTACCAAAGAACACAATTCAATTCTAATTTCTCCAGAGAAAATAAAAATCTTCCACTTCAGTTCTTTATTTCACAAAGACATAGAGAAATTTAAAGTTCAATTCTAATTTTTCGGTGGAAGAAAGAAAAAGTAATATCACAATAGTTTATATTTTCAATTAATATAAGAATATCTAGTTCAATATAAAATTTTCTCTACGAATTGAATGAAAGTTCAAGTTCTCTTCTGAACTTTACCAAAGAACACACTTCAATTCTAATTTCTCCAGAGAAAACAAAAATCTGCCACTTCAGTTCTTTATTTCACAAAGACATAAAGAAATTTAAAGTTGAATTCTAAATTTTTCGGTGGGAGATAGAAAAATTAATACCATACTTGTGAGACTAAAAATGAAGATATTTATGCAGAGTTTCAACGAGCTAGGTCGGATTTTGCGACAGTACAGACATTTTCGTGCGTTAACACAAAAAATAATTTGTATAGTAATACTGTCAATGTTGTCCGACACCATGTTGCTAAACATGAATAAGTATATACACAGTTTTAAAAATATATAGATATGTTTTATGAAGATTAGATATATAATTCCGAAAACACACAAAATCAAAAAAATGCTATACATTCATTCTTTAACTACGCACTTAGGCTGAAATGAAGATATTTATGCACAGTTTCAACTATCTATGACTAATTTTACTAAAGACAAGCTATTTTCTTGCAAAAACACACAAAATCAGAACTAAAATGATCAGTGTTACTTTAGTACATACGCAATTAGGCTTAAATGAAGATATTTATGCAGAGTTTCAACTAGCAATGGCTAAGTTTTCTAAAGACAAGCTATTTTCGTGCGAAAACACACAAAATCAGAAAAAATGTTCAATTTTACTTTAGTACCTATGCAATTATGCTTAAATGAAGATATTTATGCAGAGTTTCAACTAGCTATGGCTAAGTTTGCTAAAGACAAGCTATTTTCTTACAAAAACACACACAAAATCAGAAGTAAAATGCTCAATGTTCCTCTAGTACCTACACAATTAGACTAAAAATTAAGATATTTATGCAGAGTTTCAACTATCTATGGCTAAGTTTACTAAAGACAAGCTATTTTCTTGATAAAACAGACAACATAAGAAAAATGTTCAATGTTCCTCTAGTAACTAAACACTTAGACTAAAATTGAAGATATTTATGCAGAGTTTCAACTAGCTATGGCTAAGTTTGCTAAAGACAAGATATTTTCTTGTGAAAACACAAACAAAATCAGAAAAAATGTTCAATGTTCCTTTAGTACCTACTTAATTAGACAAAAAATGAATTTATTTATGCAGAGTTTCAAATAGCTATGGCTACGTTTGCTAATGACAAGCAATTTTCTAAATAAAACACACAACATAAGACAAATTATTTATAGTTTAATATTTTTAAACCGAAATATTGATTAATTGAATTTAGAAATGCAGAGTTTAAAATATATATGTATAAGTTTGATAAGACAAGCAATTTTCTTGTGAAAAGATACAAAATCAGAAAAAATATTCAATGTTACTTTAGTACCTACGCAATTAGGCTAAAATGAAGATATTTATGCAGAGTTTCAACTAGCTATGGCTAAGTTTACTAAAGACAAGCTATTTTCTTTCGAAAACACACAAAATCATACACAGTGGTCAGGTGTACGTTTGTACCTACGCCATTAGGCTTAAATATATATAATTATTCAGAGTTTCAACTATCTATGTCTAAGTTTGCTAAAGACAAGCTATTTTCTTGCGAAAACACAAACAAAATGACAAAAAATGTTCTATGTACCTTTAGTACCTACGCAATTAGGCTATAAATGAAGATATTTATGCAGAGTTTCAACTAGCTATGGCTAAGTTTGCTAAAGACAAGCTATTTTCTTGCGAAAACATACAAAATCAGAAAAAATGTTCAGTGTTCCTTTAGTACATACACAATTAGGCTAAAAATTAAGATATCTATTCACAGTTTCATCTACCTATGTCCAAGTTTGATAAAGACAAGATGTTTTCTTGCGAAAACAAAAAAAATCAGAAAAAATTTTCAAGGTTCATTTAGTACCTAAGAAATTAGGCTGAAATGAAGATTTTTATGCAGAGTTTCAACTATCTATGGCTAAGTTTGCTAAATACAAGCTATTTTCATGAGAAAACACACAAAATCAGAAAAATTGTTAATTCGTTCTTTAGTAACTACGCAATTAGGACTAAATGTAGAAATATATGCAGAGTTTCAACTAACGATGGATAAGTTTGCTAAACACAAGATATTTTATTTCGAAAAAACAACCAAAAAAAGAAAAAATGTTAAATGTTCCTTTAGTAAATACGCAATGAGGATAAAAATGAAGATATCTATGCAGAGTTTCAACTAGCTATGGCTAAGTTTGCTAAAGACAAGCTATTTTCTTGCGAAAACACACAAAATCAGAAAAAATGTTAAATGTTCATTTAGTACCTACGCAATTATGCTAAAAATTAATATATTTATTCACTATTTCAACTAGATATGGCTAAGTTTGCTAAAGACAAGCTATTTTCTTGCAAAAACACACAAAATCACAAAAAATATTGTTAGGTTAGGTTAAGTTAGATTAGGTTATGTTAGCATACGTACGTGCGCAGATTGGTTAGTTTTTGTGGGGTTTAGTGAGGTTATGTTATGTTTTTTTTGTTTATATTAAGTTGGGTTAGGTTATGTTTGGTTTGGATAGGTTAGCCTAAGTACGCACGCGTACGTAGGCTAATTATGATAAGTTAATCTAAGCTTTTCTGGCGAGTATGGTTAGGTTAGGTTAGACTAGATTTAAGTTAGGTTAGATTAGGTTAGGTTAGGTTAACCTACGTACGCTTAGCTTAGGTTAGCTTAGGTTA